>NC_064811.1:35382433-35517433 GCF_023721935.1 Panthera uncia
GGGAGAGAGAGAGAGAGAGAGAGAGAGAGAGAGAGAGAGAGAGGCTTAAGCAAGCTCCATGCTCAGTTCAGAGCCCGACATGGGGCTTGAACTCATGACCCATGAGATCATGACCTGAGACAAAACCAAGTTAAGTGCCACCCAAGTGCCCCAGGTAAGAGTCATTCTTAATGAGCAGACCATCCCAAATTAGTTACAGAAAAGGTAAACTCTTAAGAAAGTTAAACAAATTTTATAACCTATATAGAAAATAAGTATTTATGACAGGAACTAGTTAAAATTTAATTCATTTTAACTCAGGTGGTAGAAATGAGATGTGGAGCTAGACAGAAAAATTGTTGAGGGTAGCCTATTGCTAAAGCCCAATGCCCCAAACTCAAATATTTATGTGTGTAGAGAGATTCCTTAACACTATTTCCCTAGAGATTAACCCCACCCAGGAAAACTGCCCAGACTGCAGGGTCTGTCTTCTTCAGGGAATGTCGGGTCTGAGAATTAGTTACAAGGCCTCACATAGCAGGAGAACGAAAGGAGTCAGTCCATAAAAACCCAACTCTTTGAGCCTAAGGTTGAGGGTTGTGAGATTCAGGAAGTGATTGTTGGCCATACTATTGCACTGGCTTTTGCAGCATTTGGACAAATTAAATATTTGATTTAGCACACATTAGAAGACCCCTGTGATGATGCAACTCCTCTCTGGGACTAGGCAGCGTTTAAACACTTGGGCCAGCGTGTTCTTGGAGAGAGTCACTGAAATGTGTAGCAGCAAGAACAAGGAAAACAGGGCCACAGAGTTTCAGAATATAACACATATAAATAGATACAGACACATGCTTGCATACACATTGATATCAATAATTTTTCAACAACCATGACTTGGGAGAGAGTTAAAAAGGAAAGCAATGGTTAAACTGAACTAGCGATCTTCTTTAAAAAAAAAAAAAAAAAGAGCATTCATGATTGTTTTGGTGGTCATTTTTTTTTCTATAGACAGTGGTTTTCTTAATCTCTTTTGAGATATAATTCATTTGTAGAGAATATAATAAAAGAATCAGGAAGAGCTGTGAGAGAGCAGATAGCTAGTTCCAGCTTTCTTTCGATGCCTTAAGCTCGCTGTCCATTCTTGAACACTAGAATGTAGACTTAAGAAGACCAAACAAAATTACTAGTGTGAAGTCTCCAGTCTCCTACATAAAAGAGCTGATCCTTTCGTTTTCAGGGGCAATTTATGAAAGAATTTGTTCACTTAATGGCATATCAATCTTACTTTAAGACATAATATAATTCTCTGCGTACTCAGCATGCTGCTTCAGATCTTAGAGATATTCAGCTAAATCAAAAATAGCAGGTATATTTCTTAAACTAGAAAGAGAAATAATTACAACTATGTTGGAAACCATTTTCAGAAGAGTACTGGTGGGGGAAAGAGGACAAGATTTGCCATTAAAAACAATATTAAATGGTGAAAAGAACTATTTATATAAATATTATGGGATAATGATATAAGTCATTTGATTTTGTCATAGAAACTATTTATTTGAATATTGAGTTTATTTTTTCATTAGTTATATCCAAGCCTCTGTTACATTCAGGTCTCTGATATCCATGTGCAGGTGAGAAAGCCTGGTCTAACTATTCTGTCTTACACCTGTCATTTTCTTTTAAGGTCTACCTTAGTATTCAGCCAACAAATGACTGCAGAATAAAAAGTACCATAAAAATAATCCCAAGTAAAAGATAATGAGGAACTAAACTGTAGAAATTATATATAAAACTGATTTAAAAAGATTATAGTAGAGCTTTCTGTTTTGAATGCTTCTCGTCTTTGCTTTCGATTATTAATGCTTTGGTGGAGACCGTAAGCCATAATATTGTGAGGTGAGTGTGAGACATGATATGCTATACTTTCATAATATTTCCCCCTCAAAGACGTTAATACGGGCATCAAATCTTTGAGGTGACAACAGTCATAATTGCATGATAGAATAAATGATGAAATATTTTATTGGAAGTAGAGAAGGCTTAGGGATACAAAGGTAGGTTGAGACCTAAAACTCACAAAAAAACCCCACCCTGTCTCTTCCTTTCTTATTTTTCTTTCACCTTTTCCCCCTTAATTCAAAGTGTGACCTGAGTTTAGTAAAAATAATATTAATAATCCATTTTGAATGCTAGTCAGGAAGAAGTTACATCACCTTCTCATTTGAGGACTTTTGAATGACAGATGTAGTTCAATTGCCCGAGCAGCTAAATTGATTCTGTAATATAATTGCTCGAAGACCACAGATGAGGAAAATGATTTATGTCTCTCTATGCAATTTTTTCTAGTCCGTGTCCATCATCTTGCTGAGATGGAAACATCTAAAAAGTTGTTATCTGTAGACGAAGCATCAAATACAGTTTGGCACTTTTCTATCGCATATGACTTAAATGCCTTTGGTCTGCATATTTTGTATCATACCCCTTCCTAATAAAGTAGGGAGAGCCAACTTTCCTGAACACTTATATTATGGAGAAAATAGAGATATTGATAAATGCATAATCATAAATCAAAATGACTGAAAATTTCCAGTCATGGTACAGTACCAATATGAATATTTATGTCCCTAGGCAATAAATATTCTTCCTATAAATTAATAAGTTGGCATCTGATTTAGAAATCGGTATTTGTTAATTTTGTTGACCTGAGTCTGTCCACTGGGCAAACTAACTAAATAAGATTTGCAGATCTGCAAAATTAAGAATCAGCTTAGAATAGCTTCTCCTGGTGACATCCAAAAGTAATGTGTGGATAATAGCTTTATACATCAGTCAAGGAAAGCTAATACAAATATAAGTATAAGGAAGCCAGAAGTACAAGATAAGAAAATGCAGAACCTCCTAATTCAGAAATAAATCCGCCTATTCACTTCTCAATTATTATACTGTGTTCTCAAAATTTCTTAAGCCTCATATCACTACCTGATGAAACCAGATTGTATTCAGTGTTGTTTTTTGCCACAGAATACCTTTGTGATTTCAGCACAGTAAAAGCAACAAAAACAACAATAAAATCCTCACTGCCATTTTAGAGCTGCAGAAAAATTTGTTTGTGAATGCACATGACATACCTTCTGGGGCTTCCAGAACAAAATCATGACATAGATAGTTGAGGATTAGTTTCCAGAGAAATGCAGAGACCTATGGAAACAAGTCCATTGTTAACCAACAAGTTTTTAGCTGGACTTACTACATCCATTCAACAAATAGCACTATTCTGTCTAGGTATAGTCTCTGTGGATTTTTCTCCCCCGTACCTTCCCGTGGAAGAAGGACCTTTGGCACATAATCCAGCGTGAGGAATAAAGGTGATGCTTCAGGTGAACCTGCTCACAAATCTATTGCTCAGTAAATACTAAGCTTTCGTCTTAATATTGTCCTTGCCTCTATGGGAAGAATCTGTACATGGTGAGGACTATGCTCTTGGGGTTGTGCCTTTCTCATCACTTTGAAAAGGAAACACCATAAAATATATTAGAATCAATGAAGCAATAAAACATATCAAGTGACAGCATGTGATGTCTGACAATGTGTGACAATGTGTGCTATCTCTGTATCTGGGATGCCTTTTTGGACGTGTGCTCTGTCTTCTGGAAGTTTCCCAAGGAGAGTTATGAAGTAACTCTGCCTTAGAGATGTCTTGACTGCTTTTTCCATCTGGGAGAGTACATGAGGGAGAATCTTTTCCCTCTGTGTAGCTATTTTCCCAACAGATGTGAAGAAAAATGGAGAAAAGATGCCTCTATATAGATTGGATGAAAATATGAATCTGAGTTGCCTTGTTGCTGTGAACAGTTATAATATAAGTGGTCACTGGTAGAGTTATTTATATATACATCTTCAAATTAGTAGAGATGTTTATTGAAGAATGTTCATAAACTGATGATAGTGTGGAAAAGTAAAAGGAGCCCCAGACTCATTGCTCAAGGACCTGGGTACAATCCCTGACCTCATGTACTTCATACAGCTGTGTGCCACTGCTTTGTGATTTTAGCTTGGCAATATTTGGAAAGTCCATAAATCTCAGTGAACCATCATTCTTTTATGTGTCAAATGGGAATAAGAACCATTTTACTGATGTGAGAGGTAAATGTGATATCTCATGTGACCATGATGGTGTATGATACTGCTCACTTAATAGTTGCCATTAGTTATTATAATAAGTAATCTCTGGCGACAAACTCAGAAAATGCATAGCAGGTAGATAGCTCAAACTGAGTTTACTCTTTGTTGTGACGAAAGAACCCACGGATTTCTCCTCAATGTAAAAGATTTACATGCTTCTATACCATGTGTCATTTCAGAAAGAATAGAAAATGGAGGTGTTAATACTTACTGTGTGACATAGCTTTATGATATTACACTTTTACAAAGTATGTATTAATACCTTCAAAGCTTTCAGATGACATACTATTTGTCCTTCAATATTGCCCAAGTTTGGGGTTCTGATAGGATTGTTTAAAATCTAATTCTTAGTGATAGAAAAATGAATGTATGCAGAAATTCTGATAACAAATTTATCAGCTCCATAAATAATTATTTGTGAATTTATATTGTGATTTAGGAAAATATGTATATGGTTACGATTTACCTAGAAAGTGAATGCAGCAAAATATTTTGTAGTTCTGTCTTTCAAAATATCATAAATAGTTGGAGAACATGGTTATTAGTCATATACTAACAATTTTCAGAATATTAGCATCCAAATGAAAATGTTCAGGTCTTATTAAAATGTTCCAATTTTAAGACCAAAACCTTTATGTGAAAATTCATCTTTTGTACCATCCATTCATTCCACATGAATATTTATTGGGTCCCTGAATTTACAATGCAGAGAAAATGAGTTTCCAAGTTCATAGTTGTGGTTTATGTGGACTCCAAATTATTTCACCACTGAAAACAGTAAAAATAGAGGGTAGCTAGACAGAGATGGTAAAGGACAACATGTGCTGATGTCAGTGATGTGGCCCTGTCCATCTTTCACATCATATCACATCACCAACTCCATCTTGTGCCACTTTTGTCCTCTGTGATCCAGATATGGCTCTCTTCGACATAGTCCTGTTATATCTTGGTCTAGTTCTGCATATAAACCTTCTTTTAGTTCTTTATATAGCAACTTGAGGCCATAACTTCCCCCAAGGCCTTTGTATAGTCCGCGAATGCGTCTTTCCTATTATGTCTGCCTTTCTGCATTTGTGGGAATCCCCACACCATGAATTTCACGTCCCCAACGCAAACATCGTAACTCAAAATCCCTGGCTTCCTTGAATTAGGAAGCAAATACATGATGAGGACTCACCAACCAGACATACTCTTGATAACCCCTCAAAAGTTCTGAAAAATGCTTTACTTTTCGCTGTCACTGAAGACAATGGAGACGTCTGGATTTTGGTGACAATAGTGGAAGTGGTGGCAGTATTCCAGTGGTTAGGAAGTCAAGTTCTTCACACGAAAGTGACATTGGTGGGCAGGAGATATGGGTTACCCTGGTCATGGTGGATCAGCAGAAACATCACCAGCTGTTACTTCATCAGCCCAGTTTTTTATTTTTATTTTTATTTTTTCAATATATGAAGTTTATTGTCAAATTGGTTTCCATACAACACCCAGTGCTCATCCCAAAAGGTGCCCTCCTCAATACCCATCACCCACCCCCCCTCCCTTCCACACCCCATCAACCCTCAGTTTGTTCTCAGTTTTTAAGAGTCTCTTATGCTTTGGCTCTCTTCCACTCTAACCTCTTTTTTTTTTCTTCCCCTCCCCCATGGGTTTCTGTTAGTTTCTCAGGATCCACATAAGAGTGAAACCATCAGCCCAGTTTTGCTGTGGGGCTTGGGTTTTGTCCTGGCTTTGTCCCAGGCTCTGGGATGTTTTGTTGTGGGGGCTTGGGATGTTTGTCCTGGCTTTGTCCCAGGCTCTGCTCAATGTTGTAAGCTACCTCATATACTTTCAATAATTTCTGATGACCAGCTAGAGTTAGCTTCTGTTGCCTGCAACAACGAATTCTATCTGTTAAACATTCCCAATGCAGCCCTAAGAGAGCCTCCCTTAGCTATTTCCTTTCTCAGAGTGCTGTCTGGTTTCCTTCTTAGCAGTGAACACAACTTCTAATTATTTATTTATTGACTTGATTTTTACATCTCCAAAGGGACTGTGAGCTTCTTCAGGGCTGAGGTAGTCTTCTTATGCACCACTGTATGAACTGCCCCAAGTACAGTACTTGACATGTAATAGTCACACAGTAAATGTTCTTGAAGCAATATATGAAGGATATGAGAGCTTTCATTTTTCTCAGCTTGTATTGTTTGCTTGGTGAATGAATTGATGAATCAAGAACCTTATTCCTTTCTGACTTAGTCTGATTTCCCCAGATTAAATGGAGCCCGAGGCAAAGGTGTATGGTTTGTACATGACCAGGGAGTGTAATCCCAGGGAGCAGAAGTGAACTACAAAAGAGAGCTAAGTAGGTCTAGAGAGAGTCAATGTGAGAATGTGCTGTGGAGCTGACTGCCAGTATATGAGTCTGTCTGTATGATATTGTTGGATCACTTCATGAGAAGTCATATCCTTGTGTCTCTGGACTGTCTACTGGGAGGATGAAAGAGGCAAGGATTTATCAACAAAGGTGTACTTCCTGGAGTGTTATGTTCCCCTCCCATTCGGGTTCACTATAGGTATTCAGAAGAGCATCCTAAGCTTCCAACAGGGAAGCATCAGGGGAGCACACAGGGGCACACAGTACCAGCAAAAAGAAAGGTGTTTGGCTAGGTCATGCCTGCAGGAAGGGTACTGCAGGTTACCCTGAGCTTCTGGCTGTAGTGACAGCTCAAATGAAAGAAAGGTAAAATCTGAGTTCTCCTTAAGTGACACTTTGTACTTCTCAAACTGTACTTTTGGGAAATAGTTGGATTGAAACCTTGTTCTGAGCATGAGTGAAGGACATTCATTATATTTTTTCTTAGATGTGTGTGTGTGTGTGTGTGTGTGTGCGTGTGAGAGAGAGAGAGAGAGAGAGAGAGAGAGAGAGACAGAGAGAACTGAGTCTTCATTCGAATGGCCATGGAAATGGCTTCTGATAATTTGTACAATGGATCTAGACCCCTGGCTCCTTTTGATTAGTTCAGAGGTGAGCTCCTTGAACTTGTAATCTGTGGCAGCTAGAGTCCCATTTTGGTGATTTGAAATTGGGAGTGGAGGAGAGAGGATTTGGTCTATTCCTAAGTGTGACATCTGTGATGTTTAAAGACAAAAGCTCACAAATGAAGTATGCTTATTAAATAAAATCTTAGGCAAAGGCATTTTGTTTCATGAAGTTAAAATAACAGCTTAGTGGGAGCACCTGTAACTACATAAATGGAAAGCAAAGACAGTGAGAGCAATGCTAAACATATTAGCATTCCATTAGGTTTTTTCTTCACTGGAGACTTAAGGCTTCAGTTGAGAACTTAAACGGTTTTCATATATTCTTCTGATCTCCTCCTAGTAATTAGATCTTAAGAGTTGCTCTCCTTCTGAATGCTCCTACTTGTTCACGTCACTCATGCTCTGTGGTACATTTTTGTTGATCCAGGATCAGGCTTCCCCGATACTTTGCCTTCCCTTGCTGGTACACACTGTTGTCGGTATTTGCCTTCATAACTCTTTTGGGGATGAGCAAGCCATATCCCTGAAAAAGGTATGCAAGGGTGACATTTCCCCTAATTCAGGGGTTTTCCTATTGTTACAAAATTTATCTTTAACTGTGCTTGTGAGATACAATTTGTGGCTAGAGGTATTTTTGTCTTGCAAGTTTAAACAATTGGCAGGTTGATGGCAGTGCCCGTGATTATATAAGTTGAGAAACAAAGGTTAAGCAGCAATCAACATACAAGGATTCCATCAAGTTAATATTTTTCCAGTTTCTCTTATAAAGAATTTTGATTGCATTCCCACTCTTAACAGTTAAGTCCATTAAAAATGCAGGCTGTTCAAGATGATGGTATTTTCCTGTGTCACTTTCTCACTTGATCTAGCAATGTGATAAAGCATCTGCACTGGGGTCAGAAATACATAATCTTATTTCCTCCACTTTGAATTTTCCTATTACATTTTCTAACTGCATTTATTAAGCCGAAGTTCAAATATTCAAGTCTGTTTCAGAAAATATAGTTCAACACCCTTAACATTTTTTCAAAAACTCTCTAAGTGCTTGCAAAATTCCTTCTCAGGTGAAATGGAAAAATATGTAATAATGATAGTAATAATTACCTACCGCCTCCAAAATATATTACCAGTTATTAGGGCAATGCTGGTCTGAATGAGAATTACATAGAATAAAACAATATTTTTTTTTCTAGTCAGTTATGACAATTGGACAGTAGGACTTGCAGATTATAAGGATGGCTTTGGATTTAGACAAGCCTAAATCTAGATTCTGGTGTTGCAATTGACATGCTTAACTTACTAAAATGTGACCTTGAGCTCTGTTTTTGCATCTTGAGGAGATATGTACTCCTGAGAGTAGTTGTACAGAGTAAATGAGATAATGGAGGGCTTAGCATATACCGAATACTCAACATAAGACTGCCTACAAGAGTTATTATAGCTTAGTGATTAAGAGAAGAGGTTTTGGATTTCAACAGACCTACCACATACTACTGCTCATGTGATCTTGGGCAAATCTATTGGCTCACTGAGATTTAGTACTTCAGCTATGAAATGGTGGCTATGGTACACATTTCACAGGGTTTTTCCTTGGAAAAAAAATTATATTATGTATGTAAAGCACTACAGTACCTGAAACATGGCAAATACTTAATAAAGACTACCTATAAGAGATTCAACTTCATCAGAAAAGATGTAGCTAGTTATACTGAAGCTTCTTGAAAAATTTATTAGGGTACTATTCAGATATTACAATTCAATTTTTTACTTAAATGTAAGTAAAGGGAATTTTCAATGTATATCGCCAGACGTAATTGATAAAAAGATACCTTTTATTTTAATAACTGATATATTAGGTAATAGTATCTATAAGACTTGTATTTTTCCCCCATTGGACTATTTACACATATACATATAGACCATAACTTTCTTTTTAAAAGGAAAAAGAGCAAAAAAAAAATTATAGCATTCCTTTCATAAATTGTTTATTTCAAATCACATCATAGTCATAATTAAGTGCATTCTTCCTTTTTGTGTCTTTATCTCATTTTGCACATATCTGCCTAGTGTTTGTTATTTCTGCTAAACCAACACTCATTGTATTTTGAATAACAAAAGAGAAATCTTAAAAAAACAATATAAATATAGAACTAGTAATATGTTTTGGAAAGTACAGTATCTGGTATTGCTCTTTTTTAGAATTTAATGTATTTCAATATTTTATCTGGATGATTTATTTTGGCAACTTTTTCCCCTATGCTGTGGAAGCAACTTTCTGGAAGAAAAAGTACTGATTGAGTGATTAAAGCCCCTATTTGTAGACAAGTCTACTTTTTCACTGTTCCTAGGACCTAAAGATGCACACATTCAGTCTTAATCACAAAAGACCTGTTTCCATAGTAGAGCAGATAATGTGGAATTTGTCAAAAATACGTTTACTTCGTGAATGACCCCAGGCAGGCCATGATATTACTTTTCTTTAGAATCTTCAACTTCAAATGTTAAAGGAGCAGTGGAAACTTACGTACAAATACCAAGCCTACAAATGCCTGTTTTTGTGTAAAATGATGGCCTAATAACAAAAATGTGTGCTTTTATGTTCGTATTCCTAGATTCTAGCAGAGATTAGGAATTTGGGGAAAGAAGAGATGAGAAAATACCTGTGTTTGTAAATTGAGGGAAATTTGTGGCTATTACTGGATATTTGCCCTATAGGATGAGTTCATTTTTATTGTTTTTATAAATATTTTCGTTAAAAGTTATGAAATTCTCTATTAAGCAGCTTAATATTCTCTATTAAGCAGCTTGTTTTACGTGAGAAAAATATGTGTGTGTGTGTGTGTGTGTGTGTGTGTGTGTGCATGTGTGTGTTCTTTATATGTGTGTATTTGTGTGCATATTAGCAAGGACTCATTATGCCCCAGGAGCTCTGGTGAATTCCCTATGGACATTTTGTCTTTGGGCCTTCATGGTACCCCTATGAGACAAAAACTCTTCTTCCTTCCATTTTATAGATAAAGCAACTGCGACACAGAGAAGTTAAGTAACTTCATCAGTCACATAGCTTATGAGTAGGAAACAATGTTTTAATTTAGCTAGCCCTACTTCAGAACTCTTGCCATAACAATGATACTAGAACCTTCAGAAACCTGTTTTCTGTCAGAGTGCTGGTTCAGTTCTGAGCACCACGCCTACCTCACTGTCAGGCAACTCCTCCTTGCTCTCTAGTTCTCCCTTAGACTTTCAGACTGTGCTTAAGTCACCTTCATAAAAGTAAAATAAAATAATAGGATAACAGTGTATTAGGCAATTGATTGTGACAGCCTTAAACTACTACAGCAAAGGTGATATTTGGTAGAGTTGCATAGAAGGCATGATGGAATCATAATTATGGCTGTTCTGTTAGAGAAGCTTTTCCTGGTAGTTCCTGAATCCTGGAAGCTTTCAAATTAGAAGGCACTTTTTTCCTGACCAAAAAATGGGGGATACAAAGCCCCTTTTTTTCCCTACAATGAAGTTCTGCTAGATGCTGCACTGAATAGAAAGAAAGAGGAGGAAATGAGTGGTTAGTAGGATTGAGCTGGCGAGTGTGACTGGCTTGTGTCAGAGCAAACATTGGATATTTCCACATCTCAAAAAGATGTGCAAAGAGGAACAAGCGTTAGAGATTTAGAAATACAGTGGATGAAGATACTGCATTTGATGTTTGAACTTTGGCCCAATTTGGAGACTGATGTTTTTTGTTACTAGAATTACATTCTTTGATACAGAAAAACTTCCACTTTTGTTGTGATGGGATGGAACAAGGTAAGCATAGGCTATAGAGAAGATCAGCTTCAAATATAGTCTAGAGGACAACACAAGATGAACGAGGGTGACCTGGGGTAGATAGAGTGTCACTAATCCTTTAATGAGGAGGGATTGATGATTAGGTCAGATTGCTTTTTCTTATAAACAGAAAAAGAAAAACAGCACCTGACATCATCAGCTGGGTCTTGGTGTTCTCCAGTTGAACATAAAATATTCATAGAATATCACTATCAGATGAAGCCACTCTACAATCATGCTGGATCAAAATGAAAACAAGATCACTCAATCATCATGTCTGAACATGTAAAACACTGTATACTATCCACACCACAAGAATGACCAGAACTGGCTGAGGTGGCTGCTGCTTCTCCACCAGTTATATTTGTAGCCTCACTCTAGTCTTCTCTTCTTCTAGCTAAGATTTATTAAGATACCCAATCCCAGAATTACGCTTCCTGACAGCGGCCAATCTAGAGCAATACCAAACTTCCCTAAAGCCTCTCTCCAAACCATAAGTCCAAATCCTGTAATTAGTCTGTTCTAACACACTCTGCTGGTCCACAGTTCCCTGGTGAGTGTTCTTCCTTGCTGTGATGTGCAGTCAAACCCAACTTATCCAACCATGGGTGTATTCCTGTTGGTCTTTGACCGGATCGCACTGGCAATAGCTTCCTCTATGAACAACTATGCTGAAGTTAATTTTAGGAATGCGTTATTTAAAACTTGGCTATGGTAAATAACATAAACTCACTTGAACCAGCTTAAGCTAAAAGGGAGATTTAAAAAATATCAAATACATGAGTGGCTCAAACACACAAAAACTGAAAAGTAGGTAGACCTGAAGTAACAAGTGAAAAGAGAAATTTGACATCATCAGAACCTTAAAAAGTATTCTCTCTCCATCTTTTCTTTATCTTTTTCTCCCGTTTCTTGTTGAGAATTTATTTTGCCTGATCTCAATGTTCTCTTTTTCCTGCAGCGTAGCTTTCCCTAGAATAACATGGTCTCCTTCAGTTGCTAAAATACATGTTATACTTCAGTCACATACAGAGGCTAATTCCAGGGCTGACATGGTATTTAGCCACACATGGATACTTCTATCTTTCAGTGTCTTGTCCTTGTACTGACTGAAAAAAGTAGGACTGGCTCTCAGCTTGGATCACATATGTTATGGTTGAATCAACTTAATACCATGACTCATCTCTGAATCCTGCTAATGATGGCTCATGGGTGAGGAAGAGACACTAGAAAGTGTTCACTACATATCATTTGTATTCTGTAAGCTGGTTTTAGTCTCAATTAATTATTTTGCTATCTTTATGATGCCTAAACAACAAACAAAATAAATGAATAATTTTAGAGATTAATTTGAGAATTGAGATAATAGTAAATAATAACCATGGCCAATGTGCTAGTGTCTCCAAGGCACAGAACTTTTTCCAGTATTATAGACTACCGTAATTTCCCCCAGGGTGCATGATATATTACACATTCATGACAGCACCCATCAAATTTATAGAAAAACAATAGTAAAGACAATATTTAGTGTTTAAGTCATTACTATGACCAAATCAAACAATTTTAATTTTTTTCTCATTACTTGGAGTAGCGATGATTAGCTGTCTCTTAAATCTCTGATTCTTGCCCAAAAATCTCCTGTTTACCATGTGACTAACTTTAGGATAGAGCTGATTCACAAAAAATGAAAATATTATGAAAACTCCACCAACACAGATATTTATAAATAGACTTGATGTCTCTAAAGCAAGGGATTTTTATTGGGTAAAAATTAAATATTTAAAAATTAAATGGTTTCAGTTTGTTCAACATTTTCTCAGCCCCTAAATGCTCAGTTCCATAAAGTCAAAAGTCATGCACAAAACCCATGGATTTATGAAAATTGTTTAGTTGCTGATTTGTATTGAAAATCATAGCATGTTATTTTATTCAAGCATTTAATGACTTTGACCCATATAGATACAGCCTCTTTGATATTTTACAGAATTTTTAGCTTGGCTTACATTGGTAAATACTGTTTTGATTGGATCCTTAGGTTTTCCAGGAGATATTTTGACATCTTTATATACTTTAGTATATTGGTACTTAAGTGTTCTATCTCTTACAAAAATGATGCAGTCTCTACAATAGATTTAAACTCATGTTAAAACAGGTTAACACTAATGAAGATTGGTTTCCCAAATAGTCCAGCAATATGCAATATGCTCTCAAAGAAAAGATTTCTGTGCAACATTATGCTTAGGGAATTCTATACACTGTTTCGTTCTGTTTGATATTCACAATTCATTAAAAATATATTGAAATTCTGTGGCAAAGAGATTGGTTCAACTTTAACTTGGTATTTTAAAAACTCCTATATCCACGGAACTCTTTATTTGTGAAATATATTTTCTTAGAAAATATTTGAAAATGTTTTTGTAAGGAAAAATCAGTTTATTACTTATTGCTTTTTCTTATAATAACCACAAAATTTCTTAGATGAGGGTAGATAATGTCTGCACTCAAATTTGAAGGCAGACATTAAGATAATTAGTGAGTAATACATAGAACACTTATTGGCTTTCTGTTCCATTTTAGGTGAACATATCTAATTGGAATATTTTATTTCTGACACTAAGGCCCTAGAGGCTTTCCTCTTTCAGTTTAGGAAAAATTGAATTCAACAGCAGTCAGTGTCTTCCAACTTTGGGCAAAGCATCGTTCTGAGTCTTATTAGAGATGGGAGGATAATCAGACATCAATTTTTGTCAAACAGAAGTTTACCATATAGCAGAAAATCTCTCTCTCTCTCTCACAAACAAACACACATTACTCTAAGATAAATTGTGAAAATATTGGAATGAGGAGGGGACAAAATGTTTAGAAGTTAGAAAGCATAGAGAATAGGAGATATAAACTTCCTGGAAGGGGATACAAGAAACCTTAACAGATTTGACATTTGAAATAGATTTCGGATGATGGGGATATAACCTATGAGGCTAGTTCACAGACAGACAGTTTGAATAGAAAGAGCTTGAATGTGGTGAGAGAAATAGGGAATATTGTTTGCTTTTTAGAGAGTTGTCATCCAGCTTGCACCATATTCAAAGGATGTGATACGATACATGATAAAAATCAAAAAATAGGGGCGCCTGGGTGGCGCAGTCGGTTAAGCGTCCGACTTCAGCCAGGTCACGATCTCGCGGTCTGTGAGTTCGAGCCCCGCGTCAGGCTCTGGGCTGATGGCTTCGGAGCCTGGAGCCTGTTCGGATTCTGTGTCTCCCTCTCTCTCTGCCCCTCCCCCGTTCATGCTCTGTCTCTCTCTGTCCCAAAAATAAAAAAAAAAAAAAAAAAAAAAATCAAAAAATAGTTCCTGAAGTATTGCAGGAGATCTACAATTCTAAGCAAAAGGATTTGGATGTGTACTTTATAATGTAAATAATTGGATATTGAATAATCAATTGAAAATTTAGATCATGAGATTTCCTTTTTGAGTAAAAAATAAACTGCTTTATGAAGATAATCCAGGTTGTAACAAATAGGATAAATTGACAGAGATTTGAGCTGGAGACAGACCCATTTAGAAGCTATTTCAGTAACTCAGACAAGAATTGATGGAGACCTCACTTGACAGTAGTGAGAACTTGGACCTGGAGCATGAATGGGAGATGTTCCAAAGACAGAACAGCATTAATGATCGAGGGGCATTGTGGGAGAATGAAAGGGTTTGAGGAAACACTGAGGTGGTACGAAAGCCTGGATCATCAGAGAGGACGTAGTTGATCCAGTCTTCCGGGCAGGTGAACCTTCCTCCTCCACTTCTAATTCTTGTTCTCTGATAAAAAAAATTGCCTTCAAACAGATAGCGATCACATTCACTACAGGATACCCAGGATTCTGTATTTATCTTTGGAAATTCTGGTTTTTCTGGGGGGATGAGAATGCTATCAATTAAGCAGCAGGAGCAAGAATGGGGAGGGAAAGACTGGTACTGTAAAACCTTGGATTGCAAGCAACTTGTTCTTCAAGTGTTCTGCAAGATGAGCAAACATTTCTAATAAATTATAACTTGATAAACCAGCAGTGTCTTGCAATATGAGTAGTATGTGATGCTGAACGTCACATGATCACTACCGAGCCAATGGTTGGTTCTTCTCTCTCTCTCTCTGAAGGATTATGGGTGATCATCAATGCTATGTCACATTTCTGTGAAATCCTCAAAAGGAGGCAAAAGCAAATGCCATTGGATAGGTTCCTTGTTAAAGTTGCTTGAAAAGAAAAAGATTCCATTGAGCCAATAGATAGCAGTGATTCTGGTAGTGATAGTGAAAGTCGTCTTACACAATAACCCTCCTCTCTCTTGTCTCCCTCACAGCAGCCACCAAGGTTTTCAGAGGTAAGTGCAAGTTAATTTGTTTATTTTTCTTTATATTTTGTATCTTCTTTATCATTTTGTGTTATATTACAGTATTGTAATCATTTTTTGTATGAATATTTTTGGCTTGTTTCCATTATTTCTTATGGGGAAATTCACTTTGATGTGGAAGTGCTTTGTATTACAAGCATGTTTTTGAAACCAATTATGCTCGCAAACCAAGGTTTTATTGTATTTATCTTTGACTAAGTTCCTACTGTGAGCAGGAAATGATGCTAGGCCTAAGAAAATAAAAAGGTATAACCTTATCCCTTAACATTTATAATTCTATCATTTAGGGAGATAGGAAATAATCTAAAGAATTAATAACCAAAGCATTGGAGATTCAGTTTAAAATGAGTACCTTAGAGAATAAATTCTCCAGAAGTTCAGGGAAGAAAGATATCAAAAGGAACTAGATTGTTAAAAAATCATTTACTGAGGGGATCCTGAGTGGCTCAGTTGGTTGAGCATCTGACTCTTGATATTTGGCTCAAATCATGATCTCATAGTTGTGGGATGGAGCCTTGCATCAGGCTCCATGCTGAGTATGGAGCCTGCTTAGGATTCTCTCTCTCTCTCTCTCTCTCTCTCTCTCTCTTTGCCCCTCCCTTGCTCATGCTCTTTCTCTATCTCTCAAAAAATAAAAATAAAATCATTTACTGAAAGTTGCTCTTCTATCGTAGGGCAGAACTTAGCTAAGCAAGGAAGAGTGGAGAGAACATTCTAGGTAAGGAAAATGTAGTAAAGACAAGGACTCCTTGTGTATATGTAAGTTCATGTATTTACCTACCCATCCATTCACTTAATGCATTTTCAGTGCCTACTAAAGCCGAGCAAACTCTATAAAGAATATTCAGAAACAATAAAGTTAGCAGCCTTGATTGCAATGATGATTTATATCCAACTAACACCTGCTAGACACTGTGAGAAGTGTTTTCCCTACTTCGTTGACTTAATTTCCATAATATTTCTTTAAATATAAGTAGCTTATAATTCAGAGATATTGAGGAACATGCTCAAGGTTACATATACTATCTTTTCAGGAAGGAAAATTACATCAATCACATAATCGGACTCTAAGCACTTCTCTTATATGTCTCTTGCACTAACTTCTGATGTTTGGACATTTTTAAATTTAAATATTAAGAACAGAGCAAGATTGTGAATGTTGTTGAAGTGAATTAAGGGGTTTGTTTGGTTCTACGACAAACAGGGGGCATGCTAGTTCTATATTTATCAGTCTCCAAGAGGACCACAGATGACTTTCATGAGCCCCTAGGCACTTTTGCTTTTGTGGGTCTCTTCATTTAAAAAAAATAAAAATTATATTTTATGACTATATTGGTATAAAGCAAATATATGTGGTATAAGACCCAAAAAGTTCAATATCATGTGCTACCTTGACAGTTTGTGAAATGCAGAGGGCCTCAAATGGCTTCACCATAAATTCTTCTCACTACTCTGCTCTCATGGATGAGATCTGCGGACCAAACAATCCTCTTTATCAGAGACCAAGCATAGTTCCTGCTTGTCCCTGGGTAATGGATTTCAGTTCCTGGCCAGCCTGTGGAATTATTCAAACCAGCCAATCCCATTCTCCTATGGGAACCAGGAGGCACCTCAACTTCTTAGTATTAGAAAGCCTCCCCGACAGCTCCCAGCTGTTCACTGTGTTCTGAGTGCAGCCACCATGGGGCCCTGCGTGCTCTTGTACCGGGCTGAGAATCTCTGTGACCAATAACCCGCTATCCATCTCATCTGTCCATAGTCAAAGTGTCACATTTCTGGCCATTGCCAGAACCCTAGGTCGGGAATCCCTCCCTTAGTAATGGGATAGATAGGAGGCAATCAAAACAACCTGTTAATATTATATAGTAAACCATTTCTTTGACCTAGCTCATTTTTATAAATCCTGATTTTAAAACATATACAACATTTTCAGGTGCCCTGAGAAGTATCATGGCCCTACTATGTACTACTGGAGAGGTTGGCCCTGGTCCAATATCAAACTCCATTACAGTAGAACTTTCTACTGTACTTTTAATTAATAGATAGTATTTTCATCTCACATGCTTTCTAAAATGATGGAAACAAAAATGTCCCCCATAATTTTTGTCAAGAAAGAAACCCATTCTAAATTACACTATTTTTTTCCTTCCTTATTATAACTAATATAATGACTTATGATCACCTTTAAAAAGTTATTACCAGATGCTTTTAAATGATTTGCTGAAATAGAACCTGAATGCTGAGGCAGGAAGGACACAGATAATATACTTTAAATCATTTTATGAGCTATAAAACACCACGAGAGTGGTTAATATGTCATTCTCATCTGGGTCAGTGATTTTTAAACTATGCTCAAAAAGCCATATGGGTTCCTCCAGGGTGTCTTGGGGGTTGTTGGAAGGGCAGGTATTAAGGGCAGGTATGGGGGGGGGGTGAAATCAACAGGATTCTGCCCCACCTTCTGCCCCTTTGTCTTGTCTCACTCCCAGGGAACCAGAACAGCTCCGCTTATCTATATGACCAATCACAGAAGAGGTTATTGCTAGCAATGTTCCTGCTGCACGAAACGTTTTAAAACGCTAACCTTATTTATCTCCTACTTCCTCGATCGATCAGGCATACTGGGAAACTAGGGAATGAAGCCAAAGTTAATTCAATAAGACAAATTAATGTGAAAATTAACCAGTTACTGACAACTTGGTAATAATGACATATTATTAAGACAAAGGGATGATGAGGTAGAGATACTGGTTTTTGTTTTCCCTGGTTGAACATGAACATAAGGATCTTGAGAAACCTCTGGACAACTCTGTGAATTTAAATTTTTTAAAAAATTTAAAATTATTATTTATATCAACCGCGCACAAGAATGTGTCTGACAGTGTCCATAATATGATCCAGGGTTATCCCTATTAAAACAAAATCCTTTCTAACAGCTAGCCTAACTCCCCTACACTCTCTCTCCAACCCCTTTCTCTTATCTTGCTCTAAATGGAGATGAAAAACAACCAGCTATCATCCTGTTCATAACAGCCCTTATTTGAATAACAGCCCAATTATTTTGAAAAAATAATTCCCCTTTGAGTTGTCTTGAAATCCCAATTTTCTCAACCTTTTTACATAGCGATTGTTTTCCAATTCTTTAAACATCCCTTTGATTCTTCTGAACCCTCTCCATGATCTTTCTGTGTGCTTTTTATTTTTATTTTTTATTCTTTTAATATTTATTTTTCGGAGAGCACAAGTGGGAGAGGGGCAGAGAGAGCAGGCAGAGGATGTGAAGTGGGTTTTACTAACAGGCTGACAGCAGTGAGCCCAATGTGGGGCTGGAACTCATGAACCGCAAGATCATGACCTGAACCCAAGTGAGACGCTCAACAGACAGCCTCCCAGGTGCCCCTCTGTGTGTACTTTTAAAGAAGTAGATTGATAAGCCTCTACCGAAGATGTTGGTATTTTTTAAGGACAACTCCCCTACACAAAGCAATGTTTTCCTTGTAAGAGCCATCATTTTATTTTCTAAAGACTAATATTTTAAATATTCTACTTATAAAAAACTGAATGTTGGAACCATATTCTAAATAAAGGTATCTAAATAAAGGTATTTGCCGAAACTCCCCCCGTGATTATATGTTATAATCAAAATGATACTGAGTTAATAAAAGGCACAATGACAAAATGCTCACAGTCAATGTGGAACAAAAGAATAGAGCAGAGCCAATAAAACTAAGCTTACCTGTTTCTAGGTGCCTTGTTCACAGGATAATTAATATTTCCAGGATTGCAAAGATCCCGGTGTGGTTGTGGCTGAAAATGACCTATGGTAATATGTGTAACTCCCATTACCTGATACAGTGCTTCAAAAAAGTTATGGGATGATTGGATTTTTTTTTTTTTTTTTTTTTTACAAAAAAATCAAATTCCGTTTCCAATGCAGTTGTGGGAGTATGCTTTGTAAGTGATTCCTGACTCTGATCTTGCTGTGCCTTAAAATGTCTGCAAATACCAGGAAAGCTCTTGTAAATTGTATGAGGTACCTTGTGCTTCCAATGACTGTGACAAAGCAGCTACAAATATGCAAGGTTATGGGTGTTCATCCAGCTACGAATCCGCTGCAGACTCACCCGTGCAGACCCCTGTCATTGCCAAAGCTGCCATTATCTGACGACTTGTACCAATGGAACCAGCCAGACATTTCCATCCTTTTCTGTCCCTATTCAGTTAATGTCCATTTGGTAGTTTAGGGGGTTACTTCTGTTCAGTTTTACTCTCTCCTTTTTATAGTCTCTGTTTACTAGTGTTCAGCCAGGCACCTACAGAAGCTGGGCCAGCAGATAGTCTGGTGGCCAGATATTTGACTGTAGTAAAGGCAAAACATTATTATACATCTTGACACCTTTCTCCTAGGTGAGTTCTACCCCAGAAGCATAGTGAATTATTTATACGAATAGAGCCCAGGTGGCCCAATTTCACCAGGCTTTCCTAGACATTTCTCAATCTCAGGGTGAGTACAACTTAAGCTCCGTTGGAATCCTACTATAGTTTTCCAATTTAATAACCATGAATGCTATCAGCCACTGTTCAAGTCTGCTTTAATTCCAAAGAATCCTTCCTTAAGTGACATTTGAATACTTTTAGGCTTGGCTTCCAGGAGAAAAAGTTGCCACAAATTCCTGGCACCAACGAGACAGGCTTGGCTTTCAATTGTATTATTTTTCCTTTCCTATGGAAACCGATGGTACTGACCCGCCATTTGCTACATACACAGGGCTCTTCCAGCACTGTGTCTGTTCCCACTAGCATTCTGCAGCAGGTGCTGCTGGCCTCATATCCTATTCCCCCGGACCACCTGAGTTCACCTGCATCTACGGTTCACAATTCAAGGCCTCTATTTGCTTCAGAATAATTTCAGAATTTTCTCATGCAACATTTAAATGACCTAATTGAACCATGGTGCAGAAACAGTTTCAATTACATTCATTTTAATTATTTTCAGTACATTTAAATTGCACAGTAGGAAATCGAGTTGCTCCTCACTCTTAATGCTTTTGTGCAGCAGCTCCGTGATGGGTTTCTCTTTCTCAGTGTAAATGTTACAGTTTTTGTGTATTTCAAGCTTAATTCCGTTTGTACTTCTTTTAAAGCAAATCATTTGAGTTAAAATTATTTTCCCTTTCTTGAAATTGCATTTGCTCATTAAAGTTAAGCCATCGCATGGAGTTTTCAAAATGTTGCTCTGTCATGTCTGAATAAGATGGGTCCAAGGAGGGCCACTTTCCAAGAAGAAACAAAGAGTTTTAAAAAAGAGCTGAGGGGCACCTGGGTGGCTCAGTCAGTTAAGCATCAGACTCGATTTTGGCTCAGGTCATGATCTCATGATTTGTGGGTTCGAGCCCCGAGTAGGGCTCTGCACTGACAGTGCGGGGCCTGCTTGGGATTCTTTCCCTCTCTCTGCCCCTCCCCACTCATGCCCTCGCTCTTAATAAACTCATTCTTAATCAGTTGGCTTAACCAACTGAGCCTCCCAGATGCCCTTGCTGAAATAATTCTTGATTGTTGGATTGTTCCGATGTTTCACTGAACTTTCATTAATACCATTTTTCCTTGAACAAAGGTCAGGCGGTAAATTTCCCATAACATTACTTTTCTCTGTCGCTCCTGAAGGAGTGTCTTCTTGTTTATTTATCCCAAGCTGTTCACTCTTACTATTTCAGACATGGAGCCTTTTGCTCACCTTCGTTGCACCTGATCGTTCTCTGCCTTTGCTTTCCTTTCTTTCCTTGGGCTTTCTAATTGGTCTCCCTTTCCTCATGCCCACAGTGGGCCACCTTTTCTCTTTCCAAAAGTCTACCTCAGGTCAGAGCCCCAGCTACCTGCTTCCTTAACATAAAATTTTAGATGGTTATTGCCTTAGATAAAAATCTACCCAGAGTAGTGAGTGAATCTTTGTGTTGTGAGAAAAGTGAAATTGTAAGAAATGGTACAAGATAGAAATAATAAGGATGAAAAAGCAAAGAAACTTTCATCAAGTCAGTGGAGGGGTTTTCACACACCTATTTATACTTTTATAAAAGGTAATGAAGCTTGAGATTCCTAGTGATCCAGTAAAGTGGCATAAATCCTTCATTCTTTTTTATTTGTTGATGTATAATATACAGTATTCTAGTTTCTAGTGTATATCATAGTGATTTGATATTTTTATGTATTACAAAACGATTCCCACAATGTCTCATTTCCACTTGTCATCATAAAAACTTATTACAATATTATTGACTATATTTCCTATACTGTATATTATATCCCCGTGTCATCCCATGACTTATTTATTTTAAAACTGGAAGTTTGTACCTCTTAATCCCCTTCACTTATTTTGTCATCCCCTTTCCCCAACCAACAACTTATTTCCTATATCTGAATCTGTTTTTCTTTTTTAGTTTTGATTTTTAGATTCCACAAATAAGTAAAATCATATGGCATTTGTCTTTCTTTGACTTATTTCACTTAGCATAATACCCTCTAGATCCATCCACATTTTCACAAATGGCGAGGTTTTTTTAATGTCTGAGTAATATTCCATTATATATATATACACATATACAATATTCATATATATATGTATTACATCTTCTTTAGCTATCCTTCTATTGATGCATTCGGTTACTTCCATATCTTGGCTATTGTAAATAACACTGCAATAAACATGGGAGCCCAGACATCTCTTCAAATTAGTAATTTTGTTTCCTTTGGATAAATACCCAGAAGTGGGATTGCTGGATCATATGGTAGATTTGTTTTTAATTTTTTGAGGAAACTTCATGCTATTTTCCATAGCAGCTGCATCAATTTATATTTCCACTATTTATTAGTAGAGAGATCGGTGGTTGCCAGGGGTGAGGGGAAAGGAAAAGTTAGTAGATGGAGCACAGAGAGTTTCTAGGAAAGTGAAACTATTCTGTATGAAACTATAATGGTAGATATTTGTCTTTAGGCATTTGTCCAACCCCTTAGACTGTATGCCACCAAGAGTGAACCCTAATGTCAACTATGGACTTTGGGTGAAAATCATGTGTCAGTGTAGGTTCGTCAATTGTAACAAATGTGCAACTGTCCTGGGAGACATCGATGGTAAGGAAGGCTGTGGGGGGGGGGGGGGGGGGGGGGGGGGGGGGGGTGCAAGGATATACAGGAACTCTGTGTACTTCCTGCTTGATTTTGCTGAGAACCTAAAACTGTCTTTAAAAAATGTCTATTGGGGCACCTGGGTGGCTCAGTCGGTTAAGCGTCCGACTTCGGCTCGGGTCATGATCTCACCGTCCATGAGTTCGAGCCCCGCGTCGGGCTCTGTGCTGACAGCTCAGAGCCTGGAGCCTGTTTCAGATTCTGTGTCTCCCTCTCTCTCTGCCCCTCCCCTGTTCATGCTCTGTCTCTCTCTGTCTCAAAAATAAATAAACATTAAAAAAAAAATGACAAAGAAAAGTCTATCAAGAAAAAAAGAAATCATATAAAAAGAAAGTTACAAATAACAGACATTGCTTTCTATATTTGAGCTCTGTAGAAGATAATTATCTAAAACAAACATAATAGTGTTATCTTGTAATGCATATTACATATATGTTATACATATATACATATATAATGTATACATTACACATATGCAATACACATTATATATAATGTGTGTGTGTGTACTAAAATGTATAGCCAATAATAGCCCAGAAGATGGGAGGAAGAAATTGGAAGTATAGAGTTTCACAGTTTTCTGCCATTAACATGCACAGATAATGCAGTCCACAAGTCACTGGGACACAAGCCACGATCCATAGATGGCCGATAACAGAATTGGTCCTGCAATTGTGTCTAATTGATCTGTCTGGTAAAATACCCACAGCATTTTAAAAAGTTATCAGTTGCCAATATCAATTAAAATTTGACATCAAGAGAAACATTTGGCTCTTTTGAATAAATTCCTGACTCGTGATTTTTCCAAAAATCAGCTTGAGCTTAGTAACCACCGCTTCCTTGGGTAAGTCCAGGTATTTCCAGTTTTCCTTTACTTTCACCATTTTGTATTTTATTCCTGACACTGCCAGTGAGTTCCTCTTTATCATCGTATTCCAACAGTGCATACTGTTTCCTTGAGTTGTCTGATGCTAACAGTCATTTGATTTGTGATCACTGGTCTAAATGCTTATGGAGAAAGAGAAAAAATTAATAACAATTCTAGAAATGTATATTCCCCTTGAGTCAAATATCATATAAAAATTGCTGCTATACCTGGATAAAGATCCAGCAGAAAGAGTCAAATTACCTTTGGTGTTTTTTTTTTTTTTCTCCAGTTTAGGGTTTCTTCTTGTATCATGGCACCTTGGTTTTTCTCTGGGCAGCCCTCCCTGCCCCTCCCTCCTGCTTTGCCCAATTGCTTGTTTTTTTAGTGCATGCATTAATCAAATTATTCACCCCCTGCAGCCGTCAGGCTGGTAATTTGAAGCCTGAGAGAATAAGAATGGAGAATCTTCATTCTGGCTGTTTGGCTGTAAAGGAAATGGTCATTTGTTCTCACTCTGGTTTCTGTCTTTCCTGATAGCAGAGATTTTAACTCTCACATTTTTTTCTATCTGTGAGCTATTCCATATTATTCTAATAAAATGTGATTTTCTTTAAATTACTGAGAGTCAGCAAATATTGCTGCAATCAAGCAACTCTAAGAAAAGACTTGATTAAATGTTAGGTAAGGTTCTACCTTGTACCCCAAACTCTGTCTAGGAAATGTATATGGGGTCAGGGCTGGGTGGTTGGGCATAGTTCTCTGTTTTAATTTGTATCTTCAAACAATTTCTGTCTCTAGAATTAAGGATTATTTTCCTGTCGTATTGAGTATTTTCTTTTTTAATGTTTATTTTTCTATTTTTGAGAGAGAGAGAAAGGGAGAGAGAAAGAGAGAGAGGGTGCACACAAGCAGGGGAGGGGCAGAGAGAGAGGGAGACAGAATCCAAAGCAGGCTCCAGGCTCCCAGCTGTCAGCGTAGAGCTGGACGAAGGGCTCAAACCCAGGAACCTTGAGATCATGACCTGAGTAGAAGTCAGACACTTGACCACCGACCGAGCCACCCAGGCACCACCATACTGAGTATTTTCTAAAGTTTCTTTTTGTTTGCATCTTATTTCTCCTCTTTTTCCTTATGCTTTCTAGATGCTTTCAAGTTTTTTTCTGATCTTCCCCATCTACTAATTTGGCTATTATACATTCTTCTCTTGTTTAACTGATTTATCGTACCATTTTAATATGAAATATTTGAAACACTTTGAAGTTTAAGCAGTTTAAAGATGATCAGTATCTCTACTCTTCTATAGAATGATACAAACACCTTAGAATGCTTAGCACTGTTACCATCTTCTACCTTCTGTGTTATAGTTGTTCGGTAATTTAATTAAACCTGGTATTTATTGTCCCCTAATTAAACATTATTATTGTTTGATATAATCATTATTGTGTACATATTGTCTTCCTTACTGTGCTTTTGCAATTTACTTCTTTCTTCTAAGTTCATGTTTCTTCTTCTGCAAATTTACAGCTTTTATTACTTTGTGGACAGGAAGTAACACAGGAAGCTGCTAGTGGAAGTTCAGGGCTTGATTATCTGAATCTATTGTGTCCTCCATCCTGAATGATATTTTAGCTCAGTATAGAAAAATGGGCTGCAGCTCTATTAACTGTCCGCAGATACTGTTCCATCGAAAACAGTCTGCTGTTTTAGAATTGTTTCTTTGTAACAATATGAATTCTTGCTTTTAAAACCTTTGCTGTAATTTTAAATTCTATGGTTACACTACAATATGGGTGGGTGTGGATTTATTTTAATTTATATCCTCTTTGAAAATCTAGAGTCAGAGAAATATGTCTTTCACCAATTCCAGAAACTTCTCAGGCATTATATCTAAGAACATTGTCTTTTCCCATTCTCCCTTTTCTTATACTTTGTAATACTTACTAGATTTGTGACTTCTAACCCCTGGTTCATGTTTTCTCTCATTTTATTTTTTGAGTGTTCACTCCAAATAATCTTTTCCAGCCCACTAATGCTTTCCTTGTCTGTAGCTAACCTAATATTCATTTGGTGACATTTTATATTTCAGTAATTATATTTTTCATTTTTAGATGTTTTACTTGGTTTTTTTTCTCACCCATTCTTTTTTCATTGTGACTTATTTTCCTTTTTTTTTTTAATTTACATCTCTCATCATTTTAAACATGCTTTTTCTATCATCTGTATATAATAGTTGTATTATCTGATGCTTCTGCTTTTTTGCTTGTTGACTCTTAAGTCATCAGAGGGTTTTATTCATGGAAATTTTGTGTAGTCTGTACTGAGAAATAATTTATGAAGAGAGGAGTTCAATTTGCTTTGGCCATAAACTCTAGGGGTATCATTAGCCCCCAAACACTTTATTCTAATTTTTAGTCTCCCAGAAAACATAGGTGGTTGAAATTAAACACCAATAACATGTGACTCTCGTCCCATGGTTATAAATTCTTAAGGGAGACTAATTTTTCCATGCAGTGCCCAGGTGTCCAGATATTGACCCATAATTTTTCCTTGTGCGGGTGCACATATCTTCTAAGCCGATCCTTTTGCTGAGGATGGAGTCTTTGGAATGTCCTGACTTTGTGAGAGATATCGGTTCCAAGTCTTCATTTTGCACAGGTTGTCTCTTATCCTATGAACATCAAACCCCAAGACTCTACCTAGGTCATCGTAGCAACAATTTCCCCGACTACTTAGTGTCCATCCTTGCGCTGACCACTCTGGCTTTTAATGACCTCGTTGCTTTAGCATCCTGGGGATTTCCCTTATATTTGCTACTACAGGTTTGAATTTAAAAGTGTATCTATTTTGCCCAGCATTTCTCTTTGCTGTGTGGAGAGGAGTTTTCAGGATATCTACTCTTTAGTATTACAGGGAGTGGAAGTTTCCATACTCAAAAGAGGCTTGCATGTATTCATTCATTTATTCCAAAAGCTTTTACTGTCTACCATTTGACAGGCAACGTTATTTTACAATTTTTAAATATAGTGGCACATAAATTAATAGAAACAGAGTAAATGAATGAGGTGACAGGGCCAATCTCTATTGCCCAGAGTCCTTGTTTTTCTTTATTTGATCTCTAATGTTTCATACACTCAAAAAACAACACTTCTGGCATCTGCATTTTTTCCCCCCATTTCACAGCCTCATATAACAGATTTCACTCTGACCACATTTCATTTCATCTTGACTTTTACTTTCCCACCTTTCATTTGAATGGGAATAAATAAATGTTTACACAAACAATATATTTTATGTGTGGCATATGTTTCAATTTAAGCTGTTTTCAGTTCAAGTGTCTAAAACCATAGATGATTGTGCCGTTTTCTATCAGACTAGGAATAGAGTTAATATAATCAGTTTTTTTTTTAAATTTTAAAATATTTTATTTATTTTTGAGACAGAAAGAGAGACAAGGGTATGAGCGGAGGAGGGGCAGAGAGAGAGGGAGACACAGGATCTGGGAAGCAGGATCCAGGCTTTGAGCCATCAGCCCAGAGCCCGACGCGGGGCTTGTTCTCACAGACCAAGAGATCTCACAACCTGAGGTCTCACAAACCTGAGCTGAAGTTGGACACTTAACCAACCGAGCCACCCAGGCATTCCATAGAGTTATATACTCAGATTTTTAATCTTCTGTGTTCCTATCTGTTCTGAGGTGATTTCAAAGGAAAGGATTGGAGTCATGAACACTAGAAAGGCAATATGGAGATGAATCAAAGACTTTAGCCCTTTTAATCTCTATTGATTTTCTCTGCCCTCACCTTTCCCGGTGGTCCATAAACCTATGATCTGAATAAAAATAAGATACTTGCTATAAAATCATATATAAGGATTAGTGCTCTGGAGCAGTGCTTCTTGATCTTTAATGGGAATGTCCCCTGGGAATCTTGTGAAAGTGAAGGTCCTGATTCAGTAGATCTGAGGTGAAGCATATTTTGCATTTCTACCAAACTATCACATGCTGCTGTTACTTCGCATAAGTTACTCTTCGCATAACGCAAGAGTAAGGCTCTTGAGTTACAAGACCTGGATACTTTCCAATAGTAGATAATTAAAGCCTTCTCTTTTTTTAAGTTTATTTATTTTGAGAGAGAGAGAGAGAGGGAGGGAGAGCACATACAAGCAGAGGAAGGGCAGAGAAGGAGGGAGAGAGAGAATCCCACACAGGCTCCCACACTCAATCTCAGGAGCCACTGTGAGGTCATGACCTGAGCTGAAATCAAGATTCAAAGGCTTAACTGACTGAGCCACCCAGGTGCACCTACTATTTACTAAATCCTTCTAAGTAGAAAGTTTGAAGTTGTAACAAATACAAAAGCAAAAGTGGAAGGAATTGCACATTGTATATTTGTACAACATATAATAACAGAGAGGAAAATTATACTTTAGTCAATGATTATATCAAAATATTTACCACCTTTATATAGGTGTATTATATAGGTGTATATAATATATATATTATATATATATAAATATATATATATTTACCACACATATATGTATAAAAATAGAAGGTTATTCTTATCTTCAATAAATTTACTATTAAAATTTTGTTTTGTTTAATTACAAATCTAATTAACTCTTATGTAGTTAATTCAAACAATGTAGAAATATTGGAAAATATTTTATTTCCAATACAATATATTATAAAATTATATAATAAATAATAAATCTATATAATAAATATAATATCTATATGATAAGAAATGAATGTTTCTTGACCCCTCTTAATTATGTTTTCAGAAGTAACCAGTGTTGTTTATTTATTACTCTTCAAAATATTTTTGTATCTTGTGTAAGCACATACACATACACTCAACTTTCGTTGGTTGATAAAAACAAGATTTTACTCTGTGGTTTTTTTTTTTTTTTTTGCAACTTACTTTTTTTTTTTAATATACTTTGTGATCCATTTTGGTACATAGAAACTTTCCACATTTTTAGTGGTTGCATGGATATGCTGTTCTGTAAATTTAACCATTTTTAAAAATTGACAGACATTTAAGTTAATTCGAATTTTTTGTCCTTAACTGAATAGTCTATAAGCTAAAAAAAATTATCTACCCAAACAATTATAATGCAATTAAAATGATCTGAATGGAGTATGAGTACTTCTCCCATTCATTACAATTTCACTTTGTGTTATGTAGATCAAATCTAAGATCAAATTTGAGTCCTGGCCTATAAACAGCAGCACCCCCTTCCAGGCCGCACATAACCTCCAGATTCTCCACTTTTGTTCTATAGGGGAAAATGAAATTTGATTGTTAGTAAGAATACTCCTCAAAAGCAGGTATGAAAAAAGCAGGTGACCTTCAAGGGTTAAAATGTAGTATGGTACCAAAAGCATGCCCCCAGTGCATAGATCAGCCATGTATTTTTAAACCACGCTAAAATTAATATGTTCAAATATCTTGTTTGGTTTGGATGAATAGCCTATGGTTTGCAGAAAAGGGATTATATGTTTATTTTAGTTTATAAAAAAACATTTTAGAGATACAAATCGGATATGAGCCTTGAGAGTTATGAGACTTTCTAACTCATAAAATAAACATAGCTAGTTTCCATATATTTAAAGGAATCAGTCTATAGTGCCATAAGTCTAGACTCTAAAGGGAGAAAAATCATTTCCTCTAATGTATATTTAATAAACAAAACTGTCTACACAGAATCAGTAATAGAAATTGCTTGGCCTGCCAAATATTCTCTGACCTGAAGGAAGATCATTAGAGAATGTTCTTGCAATATTTTGAAAGAAAAGTCAGCTGTCTTTATTTTTTATTTATTGATAGACTACTGCCGGTGATAGGTATAACAAAAAATCTATTTCTTATTGTGTTCTACCCAAGAGCGGGAATTGCAAACTTTTTTCTACTGACCTTGAAACAATAAACCCACTTCCAAAGTGGCAGATAACTTCATTTACTACCTTAGTAAGAAGAAAAGTCTTATGCAAAGCATTCTCCTCAGTCTCTTCTTTCACCCTTAAAATCTGTCTGTAGATTTACCAAGCATTTTCTCTCGAGTCTACAGGAAGATATATCCTTGCCCTTTCCCAGAAACAAGCTCTTACCTCTGCCCTCGATTTTATGGTATAATTTTACTATTTCTTTACATGTTTATTTCCTCATTGGTTTAAACTCTTGGAAGGCAAGAACAATATTTTTCTTATATTTGTATGTTCTCAGTGTCTATCTCTTTATCTTATAAGGTAGCCAGAGTCAAATATGATTCACAGCAGTAATGGCCTCGTACTAGGATTCCTACATGTCTCGAATCTTTTCGGTTTCATAATTGGCTTTCAAATTTTGTTGAATAGCTCTTTAAATCTTTTTGGATGTAGGTGTAAAATAAACACTAATGAAATGAGTGATTAATAAACATTGAGGGCATCAGAAATCTTATGGGTTTACATTTTGTGAAGTAAAAAAATAGAGAGAGACTAATTGCTACTGTTCTAGCATGGCACACTTTTATTAGACTGAAGTTTAGATGCACATTCAATTCTACCTTCCTTTTTTATGAAGCTTTTATTGTTTTTAATGTTTAAGATGTGCAAAATATGTTTATTTACATCGTATTTGGTCCTTACAACAATTGTGTGGTTTCCCTGGCTTATGATGTGCTACTTTTTCTACTCTAAAAAAAAAAAAGCCACTTTCACTGCATTGTCTTAGGTGATTCTTAAGAAACTGAAAACTTAATTGTCTAAAATGTCAATAAGATATATCATATCCTATTTTCTCCCCAGGTAGTGCAACACAAATACCACAACACAAAGATTTGTGGGTATAAGTGATACGATCGTCTCACTGATAAAATTATAGTTGGGAAAGAAATCTGGACCAATGGCTGGGTCATAGCATTCTTTGGTATTACTTTTTAAAACCTCCAAAATCTCTAGATAAGCCTCTGGTGCTCAAGCATCTGGTTGCTAAAATTCTGAGGAGTAAAGTTTTCTGATATAGGTGGGGTTGGGGTGAAAAGTAAGATCATTGGTCTCATTATGGTGAGATCTCCCCAATGAAGAGAAAATATAATTAATTAGGTCATAAATAAATGGACTACCATAATTACATATACATCTTGTGGAAATAAATGCAAAATTTTGTTTGGTTTGCTATCTGCTTTAGATGAAGAAATTTGCCAGAATCTTTCTGGAGAAAAGAGAAACCTACATGAGCATTCAGCAGGCTGAAGCTCCAAACCTTTATGTTTTCAATGAAGCACACAGCCATTGCCTCTTAAAACAAAACAAAACAAAACACAACAACAAGAAACAAACAAAAACCCACACAAAACACAACAACAACAACAACACAAACTACCACCATTTCAGAGAAAGTGTGGTGTCAAATATCTCCTCAGTTTCTGCAGCAGTTGGAATATAGCACCGGAAACAATAGATTCGGTCCTTAGTGGCCCATCAGTGAAAGTCTCAAGCTAAGCTTTTTCAAAGAGAGGAGACACAGCAAGAAAAAGAGAGTAAAGGTACATTCAGTAACACATTTAAGAGACTCATAGATACAGGAAAGAAACTGTTGGTTACCAGGCAGGGGAGGATTCAGAATGAGTGAAATGGGTAATGGGGATTAAAAGGTACAAAACTTCCAGTTTTAAAATGAACAAGTTATGGGGATATAATGTACACCATAGGGAATATAGGCAATATATTGTAATAACTGTTTGGTGACAGATGGTAACTAGACCTCATGGGAAAGATTTCATAATATATAAAAATACTGAATTACTGTGATGTACACCTGAAACCAAGAGGATATTGTACATCAATTACTTTTCAGTAAAAAGAAAAGGATTGTGGGATGTGGAAAAAAAAGTTTGTGGGATGTGAATGAAAGAAAAATGGCAGCTCGGATGTGAATGCAGGGAAAATGGTGGCTGAGGGGCATGAAGTGGAGAGGCAGGGGGACGGTGGAGAGCAGCGGCACCTTGCCCAGTGATGCTGTTCTGGAGGACGAACAAAATGCTAACAACTGAATCCAGGAGAGAAGAGAGCCCTGAAATGGAGACAGAGGAGGTACATTTGGAGAAACTGCAGTAAGCCAAGAAAAGGGTAGAGAAGGAAGACTTGCTTTGCGGGATAAGAAAGAGAGTGAGCAGAAGAGGCCATCAGCTGGCAGAAAGGGAATAGTGATATTACTAGTCGCTGAGGTAGGATACCTCTCAGCTGAATGGTTTACACTATAAAATGTGCTTGCTTATTAAAACATTATCTCAATATTATTCACAATATCACTTGGCACGTTCAAAAATCTTGACTCCCAGTCTGCTGATCTTTTCATTATGCTATATTAAACTGCCTATTAAGGAGGAGGAGAGTAGAATTGGGTAAATGCCTTGTTGCTGCTAACAAGGCATTTTTTGAGATAAACCAAGGAAAATTAGGAAAAACATCCTTTCTCTAAGCTCTTAGTAATTTTGGAGAGGTCAACTCAGAGTTGAGAAATGGAACTCTTGAGACCACTCATTCTAAGATTCTGCCCCCCCCATCCCACCTTTTTTTCTTAAAATGGATATACCTAGACTTCAGGGGGAAAAAGTGGGAGTTTTTGAAAGGAGAGGTTCCATAATGGGAATACATGTTGAAGTACCACCTTTTCTAGAATTCAAAAGTCTACCAGAACTATATGCAAATTTATACAAAACAGGAGTCATAGAACATGAATCTGAGTCTGCTCTTATCCCTAATTCACTTTGATATATCTGTATCAATCAATGACAATCAGTATCAGCATCAGTTGAATGCATATCATTTCTATGAAAGCTGAGATTAATGGTTCATGGTAAGTTTTGCCATTCAGTAGAATTTTGAAATAACAGTTCAGGGGTAGCCTGGGTGACTGATCCCAAGTTTGATTTTGCCTGTAAAATATATTTAAAAAAAAAATCTATTTCTGACTGACCTCATCAGGTCTGAAAGAAATGATATTTCGTAAAGCTAAAAAATTTTAAAAAGAGAAAGGAGTTGACTTCAAAATCAGCACACTACAAAGCAAAAAGGCAAACTGAAGAAATTTAACTCTGAAAACTTCACTACTTTCCATGTTTCTTTTTTCCAAAAATTGGTGAAAATTTTATAATAGACTGGTCTGAGCCCACAGAAAGCATTTGGGAACCACTGGTTTACCTTATAGTGTCATGGGTCTGGAAAGTACAGTGAGATCTGTAGCCAGTCTCCTAACTTGACAATTGGAGGAGCCGGTCTTCCAGGTATTCAGTGATCTGTGAAAGGCCACAAAACTAAGGTAGTAATAAAGGCCCATCTTGTGGCCCAGTCTCTTAATTTCCATTTCCAATCCAATGTACCATTGCTACATTTTTACAATACTATCTCTGGTACATTAGATTTGACTAACTTTTGCTTTTTTCTCTTATGCATTAATGAAGATGTCACAGCTGGGTTTTCTGGACACAGAGGCTGGGGTGGTGTTTGGGATACGAGAGATTTTGTAGGGATCAATGCCTGTGAAAGCAGGGGAAGAAGCAGGATTGGACAAAAGAAGTTGAACCTTGGCACAGGTCTGAAACCTTAGCTAATTCATAGGGTGAATCTGGAATGTGGGATTTCCATCAGAATTGCTCTTTACTCTTTCTAAGTGGTTCAAGCTTTGGACCCTTTTTTGTGAAGTTACTGGATGTAGGTCACCCCAGGAGAACATGATTTGCAACAAGGTGGGCCTCTGCAGCCAAGGTAGACCCTGAAGGAGCCAAGAGCTGGAGGCTGTCTGCTGACCACATTCCTCAAAGCTGGAAACTGAGTCCTTCATTGAAGAGGAATCTGGTCATCATTTCTCTGTGTCTACCACATGTGACTGTGATTAATATTTAAGTGGCTGAAGTAAAACTATCAGACTAATTATTGGATTTTTAAAATCAATTTTTCTAACCTACCTACATAATTCATGTTTAATTTTTTCATTCCAAGATTTTTTAGTTTGTAATCATTTCACCTCTTTTTTAAGATTTATGTATAATAATTTCAATTCTGTATTTGACTTTTAGAAACACAAACATAAAGGATACCTATCGATCTGAGAGTTAATTGAACATACAGAAATTCATCAATAAACATGTAAATTAGTAAATCAATGAAAGATTTACTTTCATATATATTTCTTTACCTATAAGCTGAAAACAAAGAGTATTATTGGAAACTTTCCTGAATTACAAAGTGATATAGAGATCATTGCATTTGTTAAAGGTTTTGAGGAATTAACTTGTGGTTGGCTTAAAAAAAATGGAGTCATTTTGTCAGAAAGTGTATGTCCTCAAACACCGCAAACACTGCATTGGAAATGAATTATTGCGAGATAATTCTTTGTTCTATTCAATTTAATTAGTATATAAACTATAAAAAACATTTTTGGAATATAAACCTATATGCCTTCTTGGTTTATTGGATAATGATGATTTTTAGGATGATTTAATGAAGTAAATCAAGTAGACAGCTGAGATGATTCTATAAAGAAGAGAAAATACCAATAGATCATTCAAAATCTATAATAATGCCATGATAATAAACTCTCTATTCTGTAGCTCTTTGATGCCAAACGTAATGGAAAGTGAGTTTATATTTAATCAATTATTTTTGATTTGCTGCCATTTTACATGGTAAATTTACATGATAAATTTTAGTATGCAAAAAGATATGACCCATGAAGTATTTGACAACTTTGTAAAAAGCAGTTTAGAATGAAATTTACAACTTATTATGATTCAAGTCACTCTCATTTTATCATGTATAAAATAAAGATTGAAAATCTGAAATCTTTTCACAATATTAGGAAGTTACAGATCAGGGTCTGCCAGTCTCCTAAAATTAATCATAAATACTTACACTTACAATTTTATCTACATAAGATAGAGTTATGTCTGTCTTACCACAGAGCGTAATTTTATTAAAGTATTAATTTTTCCAAACAAAAATCAATAGTAGAATGGTTTTTAGGATACTTTTTGGTCTCTTAGTAAAATAAACAGAAAAACAAAAACAAACTATAGGGGGTCACTGCCCTACAAGAGCTGACCTTAGCTAAAATGTATTTCAAGTTGAAATATTCAAAAAGTATATTCCAAACAACAAAAGAAAACCTTCCTATATCAATAATGCCACTTTCCTTGGATGATTTTGTTGATTTAACTCCCGTAGCTGGGACAGAATTGATTCCCCTCCTTTTAGATGACAAAGTGCACATTGTGTAATAAAAGGTTGTTGAAAAATGCTGACATTAGGATCTATCGTGTTATTTTATGATGGCGTCCTAGACTTTGAAACCAAAATCATGGAATAGACAAGATTAACAGTATATGCTAACTGCAGATTACATTGTCTTTTTTGGATAAGGTATGGTTGCTCAAGAATGGAGTGGTCAAGGAGCTGATAGCAGTTGTTTAAATTAAGAGATACTGATTTAAAATATTTAAGCCTTGTTGTATGAAGATGTCTGGATCTACTTCTGGTCACTTACCATTTTGCAAGATTGGATTACTTGTTAAAACTCAAACTTTTGATTGCTTTAATTTGATCTCGAATGTTTAGAAAAAAGGTGAATGTTAAAAGTTTATAATCCAGGGCACAACAGACTTGAATTTTTAGAATATTCACTCAGTGATCAAGAGGATTGGCAAAGTCAGATAAGACATTTGTCAGATTTAGAGAAACCAGTTGGAAACTTCTGCGTATTCTGATGAGAAAGCTGAAAAAAAAAAAAAAAAAAAAAGAAGGAGAAGTAGGGGCACCTGGGTGGCTCAGTCGGTTGAGCATCCATGTTTGGCTCAGGTCATGATCTCGTGGTTTGTGGGTTCGAGCCCCACATTGGGCTCTGTGCTGACAGCTAAGAGCCTGGAGCCTGCTTTGGATTCTGTGTCTCCCTCTCTCTCTGCCCCCCCCCCCATGCCCCCACTCACTCTGTCTCTCTCTCCTTCAAAAGTAAATAAACATTAAAAAATTTTTTTTAAAAAGTGGTTCATGCTTTTCATACTTACATTTTTTTAAAAAGACTATGATATTCAACCAATTAAAATTTAAGCTGAGACTATTTACATTTACATATATTTTTTATATTTACAGGGTTAAAGTCCCCAAACAGGCCCTGGGGATCAAGTTGAGTCTTGAACTCCATCTGAAACGGTACCCTTCTTTGACTTTTTCACCTTTTCTTCCCTGCCTCCCCTAATCCATGCCGGTTTTATGTTTAGTTTTGCTTTTGGAGTGAAGTTCGTGATAAGGCCCTTATCCTTCTGATAAGGATTTCCACCAAAATCCTTAGCTTGGGTATGGCTCTGGGAAAACACAATCTATGACAGAAGGTAATTAGACTTGGGAGTCAGCTTGCACCCTGAGTACAACAAGGCCTTGGGATTGAATTCTCAGAGCTCTAACTCAGTTTTGAGCCTTTGGGGCTTTCTCCCTTCTGTCTTACAAGAATAGTCTAAAGGCCAGCTGTTGATATTGGGAGAGTTGCCTTGTAAAGTTAGGGAGAATGCTGCTTATTCAGAGGGAAGGTAGTTTTTTTTTCTTCCTCAAGAGGGTAGCTATTCTTCTGTTACCTCGAAGACCCAGTGGCATTACAGGAACAAACAAACTAACTAAGGAATGTTAGCAGGGAAAGTAATCATTCCCACATCTAGTGTTTCCTTCCATTTGGGAAAGGTCTCCCCTATGATAACTTTCAGTTACATGGAAACCATCACTCAATCCTCCCTAGTAAAGAACGAAACTCTTAACCCCAATAGTGAGTTTTTGAAGGAGATATTAGGGATACCTTCCTCTTCTTTCCTTCTTGGGAACAATGCGTTTGCAGAATGCATGAATTCTTCTCTGATATGCTCATTTATAAATTTTAAAGGGGCCACTGCAAAAAATGCTTTCTTTTCAAGTCCTCATTTTCTTTTTGGTTCACTGCTATGAAGACCGTCATCACTCGGCCATTCATTTCAAAGACGGTATCAATCTTCCTTCTTCTTCTTTTTTTTAAAAATTAAGTTTATTTATTTTGAGGAGAGAGCACAAGAGGGGTAAGGACAGAAAGAGAGGGGAAAGAGATGATCCCAAGCATGCCCCACGCTTCAGCTCACAGTCTGATGCGGGGCTCAAACTCCCGAACTGCGAGATCATGACCTGAGCTGAAACCAAGAGACAGACTTAATCGACTGAGCCACACAGGCACCCCATCAATCTTCCTCTTTTTAATCATCTCCCTGTCTGCCTGGTCTGGCCTGAGCATCTAGCACATCACACTCTTCTCTAATTCTCATTCTATTCTCCCATATAAATGAATGCCTTCTCTCTCTTGGTCTCCTAGTGCAATAACTGCCCTTGTTTGTTTATTTATTCACTCCACAAACATTGAGTTGGATCTCAACGGGCCGCCTTCTAATAGCCAGGGATTTTATACAGTCTATGTATTCTGTCCCATAACTTTAGGAAGGGATGGATCGAGGAAAAGGGAATGAAAAATTTTCTTATTTTATCTCACCCTTTATTATATCCCTTTTTAAAGAGTCCCAAACATCTAGCTCTTGAACAAATGATAAAACTAAAAAAAAGCAGATAGTATTCAAATTTTCATAGTCCCAGCCATAAATGCTTTTTTGATAGTAGTTTGAACTCAATTAACTTTTTTTCTCACTTTGTAAGTAAATGTACATTTATATTAATATAGATTGGGGGAATATAAAAGCAAAAGTAGAGAGAGCCATGCCTAGTGACGGCAGATGCTGTCCTCATAGGGGCACAACGTTACCTAATCGTCTAGTAATAACACGAAATATAAAGGTCGATGGTGTAAATGTGACTCCTGATTTTGATTCTGATTTTGAGATCTTTTTAGGTAATAAGTTCTTGAAAGGCGGCTGTCATGTCTCCATGAATTCTTCTAGAAAGGATCCAACATAGCATATTCAGTAATGCAGAATGTAGAGAATTACTATAATCTACATTCTGTTAGCCTACACTGTACTTGTTTTAATGGAGGGAATTCTTCTCTGCTTAGGCAAAAGGAAGCACTGGTTTGGCAAAAGATCTTATACACTTGAGGGCAGGAGCCATTCACGTTCAAGAGGAGGCATGCTTAACTCGTTTCCTTTTCACAGTCTTAATTACTTTAAATTTTATGTTTATACTGAAGGCTTGCAAACATATTAATTATTAATTCTTCATTTATGAACAGGGAACTGATCTAGATGTGCTGGAGACATAGAGGAAGGTTCTTAATGTTTTTTGTTGTTGTTGTTTTTCTTTTCTTTTTTTTTTCCTAGTGAACTCCCACTTTCCTTGCAGAATTTTGCTCAGTTATTATTTCTCTCGGAAGTCTTCCTGATCTCACTAATCTGGCCTCGGATGTCCTTTAGTACTTCAGCTGTACCACATTAACAGCTCTGTCATGACACTTATCTTGCTTGTCAGTTCATTAGTCTTTCTCTTACCTAGAGTTTCGGTGCCCTGAGGATCAATCTCCTGCCACTGTCACTTGTACTCACATGTGTTAAATATTTTCTATTCACTAGGTATTTGGGTTGTCTGTTTACTTTGTAAAAACTACCCAAAAGTTACTGGCTTGAAGGAGTAATCATTCCACCTGCTTACCAGTCTGCAACCTGGCCTGGGGTGGTCTATTGGTTTTGCCTGTGTTGAATTTAGTCAAGGTCAGCTAAAGACCGGGACCCCAGAGGAAATGCTGAGAGGGCCGGACTCCCTCCCAGCAATGTAATCGTAGGGTCTTTTCCTGTCACCTCTCCACTTATCTTTCCTTTAGGATAGTTGGATTCCTTCCATAACGACTCTGCCAAACCTTAAAATAAAGGGATAAAACTGGCATAGTGTCACTTCCAGCACATTTGAATGAATAAGAGAGGGTCTGCCGAGATTCAAGCAGAGGGGGCGAAGAAAGAACCCGAATACCGGAGCCACTAATGTAGTAGACCAACCTAAGCTATTTCTTTTTAATGGCATCTGACTCAGGCTCAAGTCCTATCCTTAGGTCTGTAAGTCAGGCCATAGCATGGAAGAGATTTGCAGAATATGTTTGTTGGGACTCAGCTCCCCAAGTCCAGGTCCTCTGGCTTTGAGGACAAGGGAGTCAATGGGACAATGACCCATCTCACAGACTCCCAAGTACAACGAGATGCGTCATTTGTATATAGGGCAAGATAAGCACTGTCAACTCCACCTTCCAGAAGGTGGGGAGGGGAGGGGAGCCAGAGGTGCGAAGTGGCAGCACTTAGCAAGGGCAGGTGGGGTGATGGGACTGTCTACCCATGTCGGCAGTGAGGGCTGCATTGTCCGGAAGAATTTAAAAACAACCATATACTTGTCTAAATCTTAGAATGTTCTTTGTTACCAGGCCCGGGCAAGTGTAGACGGTGTCAGGGATGAACGCTCCTCCCGGGTGAGGCAGGTTGCTCCACTCTTCTGCCTTTGTCCACATGGTATAGCTGCCGTGCAACCACAGCAATTCTGAAATATAGTAAGCACGTGCCACCAGTCCCTTGCTTAGGTGCCATCTGTCCCTGGGGAACGGTTCTCCATGGCCCCCAGGTTTTGGTTTCTTTCTCTCCTTGCAGGCAGTTCATGTCAATGGTTAAGGTTTAAAAGCTCCGTGATTTGCTGTGTGACCTTGAACAGGTAACTATCTCTCTGAGCCTTCATGTCTTTATCTGAGAAATGGAGATTTTTCTTATAGTAATTACCGCGAGACTTAAGTCTTATCAGGCTGCTCTGAAGCTTAAATGAGATGTTACATGTACAATCAACAGTATTTTATATTTTGTGAAATATTACACATAAAAATGAAATATTTACATACGTTATATTTTAAAAATCTGAAACTGTGCTTGGTGTGTAATAAATTCTCAATAGATGTGCACTATTATCATTGTCATGTTACATATGTCTCTTTTTCGTAAATGCGGTATAAAGGTTGGAAGGATGTCGGGCCCAGAAAAGTACTCTGCTCAAATAATATGTGATACAAATGTATGTACGTCTATGTATAGATCGATGTGCATATGTCTATACATATATGTGTGTGCATATATATTTATATGTAGTGTTATTTTCCTAGGTATTCATCTATACGAGATAACATTTGGATAGTATTATTTTTTTTGCAGTTGGGAAGAAATGCTTACAGAGAGGGAGATACAGTGAAACTCAAGATCAGAGCTAAGTGTAAATCTTAAAGTAAAATTGAAACATGAATTGGTTTGGATCATACAGGACACAAAATCAGTGTAAAACACTATCATTGAGTTAAGTTTTCCAACAGATTTAAAACACGCTCAGGGCAGCGTGAGGGATTTTGTAATGGTCTCTTTTGTTGTGAAAAGGGCACAAAATGTAAAATCAGATGCCATGGTGCTCTCATTGCTGTGAGCATAGTGTCCAATTATCCTCGTCCATTACTAGGAGGCTGTGTAGTGAAATGTTATGTGGTGGCTGTTTGCAAAATCCTAAGTGACAGTCCTGTCAGAGTCATATCCCACTTACCCTTCCAGCCAGCACTGAACTATTGAGAAAAATCAAGAATTGGATCTTTTCAGAAGACTTGATGAAAATGATGTATGTGGGAAGGGAAACAACAGGTGCATTAGATGTCAGGACCATGCTTAATGTTAAAATGTCTTTTAAAACATACTATCTGTCAGCGTGCCTGGGTGGCTCAGTCGGTTAAGCGGCCAACTCCTGATTTCGACTCAGGTCATGACCTCACGGTCTGTGATCTTGAGCCCCGCGTCAGGCTCTGTGTCGAGTGTGGAGTCTGCTTGGGATTCTATCTCTCCCTCTCCCTCTCTCTTTCTCTGCCCCTTCCCTGCTTTCTCTCTCTCAGAATAAAAAAAATAAACAAACAAACAAAAAAAATACTATCTGCCCCTGCCTTATTTTTTTGGATTCTATCTTTTCTTGGCTTCTCTTGAATCCTTTCTTCAACTTAGACAGATTTGGATCTTTTCAAGTAAGCCAACCTGCAAAGGAGCAAGGTAAAAATTGTAAAAATAACCTTTTGTCTAAATAATGGAGGAGAATGTGAAATTCAATCATATGCTTGTCTGGAAGCTTATGGCCCAATGCTTGTTTTGGTTGATACCTAATCTCCTCTGTGTGTCCAAACCACGATTTCACAAGTTCACTATTTGACCTCAACTACCTACTTCCTCAGTTAGGAGGCTCTGACTTTTTCCTAGGTGTTTGCTGTTTTTAGGCTGGCTGCTTCTGCTAATACAAATAGACCACCTCTTCTAAGTAATCAAACGAACCCTATATATATATATATATATATATAGTTTTATATATAAAGTTTTTTATATATATAAAACTATATAAATTTTATATATAGTTTTTTTTTTTTTTTTTTTTTTACTGAGACCCATGTTTACTTGGTTAGAAGTTGCTGGTCACCCTTTGAGACAGGAGATCTTGCCTTTATGATTCAGTCTTTTGGTGCCTGCTGCATTACAGACATTATTTAAAATGATTGTCACAGTTCTCTGTTTTGAAATCCCTGTTACCTTATCCCATCAGCCGACTACCTCTGTCGGTCTCTAAAACAAATCCATAGACTATTGGCATGTCTTGGGTACTGATTTTGTACCATCCGGATGCCCCTTTATGGAATAAAGACAATTGTTCTTGGTAGTTCTTTGTCCCACCCTGTAAAATTGTCTTCACTTCATATCTTGATCTGGTACAAAGATCAAATGGATCTTATATCTTAGCTCAATTTGGGACACATGTGATTTCTGTTTTTGTACTTAGTGTGCTACTTAGCTCTGTTGAGTGAACAGCCATAATGATACGTCAATGGTTTTGTTTTGGTTTTCTATTTAAAATATCTCTAAATTTTTGTCAAAGGATATACTGCATTTGTTGACTAGTTTAACAGAGCAGGATATGTTCCATATGAAATAATTGAATCTTTATAGGAAATTCTTTTAAAAAATGGGATTAGTCAGTGATGCTAATCAGAGCAAAAGAAAACAAATACGGATAATTGGAACCCAGAGATAATCTGCATACTCTACTTTGGTAAATAGCATCTTTTTCTTCCTTCCTTCCTTTCTTTCTTTTTTCTTAGCATTGACTATGCCAGAGTGACTAATGCATCATCAAATGGGCTGATAGGACTTTTTCATCTTGTCTTTCTCATTGTTTGATAAAAAGAATTGTGAATACAAAAATCATCAGCAGAAGGCGGGTTGAGGGTGGGTACCAATATTCCTAGATAAGCAAGAATTGACTGTTTCTTGTTTCTACCGATATTACCCTGAGACGGTCGATGGAGGAAATAGCAACCCAGTAACCAGACCCACGCACTAGAAGGGGAGCAGGAACCTGTCTTATAACTTGAAGCAGGGCTAATTCTTTAGCTGTTGCCACAAGAAAGCCAGACATAATCCTGCAATCGAGTAGGTCTCACAGGTGAGTCCTGCCTTAGACTGAGACAGACGTCTTATTTGAATTGAAGATGTGCAGGATGATCCCTGTCACCAGTGAACCTTGCCACTCCTCATCAAGAGGTAGAGTCTATTTTTCTCTCTCTTTGAACCTGGGCAGGCACAGACTGTTCTGACCAATGGAGTACCGCAGATGTGTTGCTCTGTATCTTATGATATAGCTTCAGTCTGGCTCTTTCTTTCTGTGACACATCCTTTGGACCCAGCCCTCATATTATGAGGAAACCCAAGCAACATGTGGGTACTGTAGAAGGTGTTCAGGAGGGCAGCTCATCTCCTAATCTCCCCCTAACCTCCAGCATTTTGTGGTTGGACTGAGCCTTTATAATATGATTCCAGCCCCCAGCTTTGAGACTGCAGCAGGTCTGACACATCCTAGAGCACAGACAATTCTTTCCCGCTGTGTTCTGTCCAAATTCTTGACTCAAAGAATACCCGAACATACAAATGTTATTATGCATTGAGTGTTGGGATAATTTGTTTTGCAGCATTAATAATTGGAACAACAGGTAGTGACTGGTTGATTCTTAAAGGAGCCTAATTAGTCTCAGCATATGTCCCTGTAATATATGTAATTGGAATATAGAAGTGAAACAAACGAGAAACAAGCCATACTTTCTCTTCTTTCCTCTAACTGGAAAGCCAAATATACTTTCAGAAGTTCAGTTAGGGCTTTTGTATTTTTTATCACAACTTGAAAGTTCTTACCCATACTGAAATTGATAAATTTAATCTTATAAAGCCACCAGATTTCTGCAAGGCAAATTCAAAAGACAAATTATTAACTGAGGGTAAAACATATGCAACTCACTTCACATAAGGTTAATTTCTTTGATTTACAGTGCTCCCATAAATCAGTAAGAAACAATAAACTGATAGAAAAATTGGGAACAAATGTGTCCATCAGATTCACAGAAAAGGAAATACAAATGATTCTTAGAGACCTAATCTCGCTTACAATAAAAGAAATGCAAAGTAAATTAAGATAGTAGGATTTTTTTTTTTTTTCCCCATATCAGATTGGCGAGAGTCAAAAGCTTGGAAATATGTTGTTCAGGGGGCAAAGAAACAAGCATTCTTATACTTTGCAGGGCTGTTCGCACTAAAATAGCTTCACAAACACACACGTACATACATACATATACACACATGATTTATGTATTAGATTATTCACTGTACCATTGGTTGTTACAAAAGAATGAGAACAATCAAAACATTCCTCAACTGGGATTTGGTTACATAAATTATGGTATATCCCTATGATGGAACAGTATGTATCCAAATTTAAAAACTAATAAGAGGGGTGCCTGGGTGGTTTACTCGGTTAAGCGACCGACTTGGGCTCAGGACATGATCTCACGGTTCGTGAGTTCGAGCCCCGCATTGGGCTCTGTGCTGACCGCTCAGAGCCTGGAGCCTACTTTGGACTCAGTGTCTCCCTCTCTCTCTGCTCCTCTCCCGCACACTCTCTGTCTCTCTTTCCTTCAAAAATAAATACACGTTAAAAAAAATTAAAAAAAAAAAAAAAACTATGAGAAAGTTCTTTATGTACTGATCAAGTGATACACAAAATATCAGAAGTAAGTAAAAAAGGAAAGCTGCAAAATCTTGTTTTGTTTTTAGAGCACCTATGTAAAATTTTTTTTCTGATACTGTATATATATATATATATAAATGCATATGTATTTGTTTATATACTCATGGAATATCCCCAGATGGATATACAAGAACTGTTAATATTCATTGCTTCAGGAGAGGGCAGCTGAATAACTGGGAGAAAATGTAAAAGGAAGAATTTTCATCATTTTACCTTTTTGTAACTTTTGTAAAATATGAATGTATTGTTTATTTTAAAATAAACAAAATAGGGGCACCTGGGTGGCTCAGTCGGTTGAGCGTCTGACTTCGGCTCAGGTCATGATCTCGCGGTCCGTGGGTTCGAGCCCCACGTCAGGCTCTGTGCTGACAGCTCAGAGCCTGGAGCCTGCTTCACATTCTGTGTCTCCCTCTCTCTCTGCCCCTCCCCTGCTCACACTCCATCACTCTCTCTCTCAAAAATAAATAAACATTAAAAAAACCTTTTTAAAATAAACAAAATAGGCACACCTGGGTGGCTGAGTCGGTTAAGTGTCTGACTCTTGAATTTGGCTCAGGTCATGATCTCACAGTTCATGAGATTGAGCCCCGTGTAGAGCTCTGTGTTGACAGGGCTGGGCCTGCTTGGGATTCTCTCTCCTCTTCCTTTCTCTCTGCCTCTCCCCTCATTCACACACATGCTCTCTCTCTCTCAAAATAAATAACCATTAAAAAATAAAATAAATAAAATAAAATATTAAACAACAATTCTGGTTTATATATAATTCTGGTATTATATAATGGTTTTATTCATGTATTTGTATCTCCTCCCAGACCAAGAGCATCTAGAATTTACTCCATTTATTCCCCTAGTGCTGGCTGACATTAGTGCTTAGCACAGAGCAGGCAATCACGCATTTATGGGAGGAATGCGAGCTGGCCTCTGGTAAGAAGGGTGACGTAACCCAATCTGGTGTGCTACAGGAATGTAGGGGACTAAGGTGAAATTCCACATGACAGCCTTTGGGAAGGCTTCTGGGTAGACCTGCTGTTTCAGCTGGCCTTCATGCAAAGAAAGGGGCTGTGCACGTGAGATAAGGGATGAGCAGGAGGGTGTTAGAGGCACAAGAGAAAAGGATGTCTTCTGGAAAATTGGAGTAGACCGAGGTGACTGAAGCCGGCTTGCTAGAAGGGGAGACAGTCTGTAGTTAAGAGAGAAGATCAAGGATGATCTGCGTTTTGTGAGTCTGAACAGGGAGCATCAGTTGTTTATCTGGTTAGTGCAAAGGCCCTGGCCGTCAAAACAAAGCTTGATGTGTTTTAAATGATTGATGGCTGATTGAATCAGGTGGTTACTACCTACTATAATTCTTTATCGCTTCACTAACTGAGCTACCATATGTGGCCTGCATGACAGGTGCTAGCTGCTTAGAATGGGAAATGTGTTTCAAGGAAACAATTTTTAATGCTATAGTGCCGATATAAAAGCCACTCTGTCAGCCTCTAAAGATAAAAAATGGATATATTCATCTGAGATTTCTAAGTAGATGAATTCAGTTTATATTTACATTTTGAAAACATATCTCTTTCTACACACACAAATGAACATTTATAATATTCACATCTGGTGTTTATACAGTGTAGACAATCCCCCACCTTGAAGTTGTCACCCAAAAGTTCATTTATGAGTTTGTTATTTTCCTGTAGAAGGAATGCTGTAAATGATACCCAGATTATCAGGCCAATTTTCAATAATTAATTTAAGCATCATATACCTGAAGTCTTATTGGTGTGTGTGTGTGGGGGCATTCTTTTGACTCTATTTCACTATTATTTACCACTTTCTCTGTGTGTCTGAGAAAATACATTGCATCAGGAACTTATTTCTTCTTTTATCGCAATAGAGAGAGATAAAAGTACTGGCCTCTGAGCATGAGTACATTTTTAATGTTGTTTCTACCTCTCTACCGTGTGCAGTAAAAAGATTCTAATCTAGGGATAACCCTCCAGGAGTTCGAGTATGAATAACAAAGGGTAATTGCTCCTGAGATTTGACATCCAAAAGTCTGGTGTGGGAATCCAAGCCCCGCCCCTGATTTGCAACGTCTCTTGATAAGTTAGTCAATTTCTCTCTTCCTCAGATGTTCATCTGTAAAATGGGGATAAACCTATCTAGTTCACTGTTCTTTGTGACTATGAAGTGCCATAAGATACCCATTAAGTAGAGGCAGAATAGTATGTTCGGATGGGGGAGCCCTACTCAGGCTACCCGAGTTCAACTCTTTGATCTGTATGGGTCTACAAGACTGATCTCAGGCTAGTAGTTCAATCCAATGGCTCTTAATATTAGAGAATCGCTCATTTTCAACTATTATTAAATAATTTAAGAATTTGAAATTTTGTGCTGCATATGAGAATTGTCTGGGATGCCTTAAAAATGACCACTGCATGGCCCCACCTCATATCAGTTAAATAAGAAATTGTGGGGTTAAGGCTCAGATGTCGGTATTTGTGACCTCTCTCCCTCAGATGATTCCACTGTGTAGCCACGTTTTGGTTTCTGTTCATCATCTGTAAAATGGGGGAATTTAAAGCTTCTATGTCTCAGTGGAGTTAGAGAACTGAAAAAAATAATTTGGGTAAAGCACTTAGCACAGTGCCTGGCACATGTTAAGTACTTGATATGGTTTTACCTTTAATCTGTAAAATGACTGTGACAGTGAATTGTTCAACACATCTGTGCTTTTTAGAAAACGGAGGCTTGGCTCTTGTTCCAGTTCCTTCTTGTACTTAGTTTGTATTCTCCATTCCCCAGATCATCTGTCACAGTTTCCCTGTATAGTAAAATTGTAATATGTGGGAAAAGGATGAACAACACCTAGGTTCCAAAACTAGATCTCCCTATAAATGGCCTTGTGATTTGGGGCAAGGTTTTAAATCTATCTGTGTCAATTTACTGTACATTTTCTATAGACTCCAGCTCACTAAATACTCGCATACTTGAAAGGAAAGAAAGGCATTAGTAGGCTCAGGGAGCCAGGGCAAATAAATACTCCTAGTGCCTCCTGACCTTTCCTGGCAATGGTGGCTGTTGTTCTCTGGAGGGAGGATGAGAGGACGGGAACATGCATTTTTGTTATAGCAACCCAAACTAACTGAGACAGACACTGGTACTGAGACATGGGGTGCTGCAATTGCAAATACCTAAAAATCGGGAAGCAGCTTTAGAACTGGGTAATGGGCAGAGGCCAGGGAGTTGGAAGGTGCTTGCTAGAAGCCAAGATTATTGTGAAGGGACTTCTAAAGGCCATTCTGGTGAGAGCTCAGAAAGGAGAGAGGAGAGCTGTAGAGAAAGTTTCTGTCCTCTTAGAGAATGCCTTAGTAATTAGTAAAAACGAGCAGAATGCCTGTAGAAATATAGACGGCAAAGGCCATTCTAATGAGGCCTCAGCCAGAAATAAGGAACATACTACTTGATATTGGAGGCAAGGAGAGTTTCATTATAAAGCAGCAAAGATCTTGGCTGAATTGTGTCCGTGTCCTAGTGTTCTGTGGAAAGTAGAAATTAGATATTTAGCTGAGGAGATTTCTAAACAAATCTTAAAGGAGTGGCTTGGTTCTTCTGGACTGCTGATAGTAAATGTGAGAAGAGAGAAATACATCGAAGAAAGGATTGATAAGAAAAAAGGAACCAGAAATTAGATATTGGGAAAATTCTCAACCTATCCATAGTGCAAACACCGAGACCTTGTATTTGGAAGCTGTGGCCATGCAACCATTTGATAAAGAGATTAGTATGCATATGAGCCATGAACCTAATCAAACAAGTCAGCAGAAACCTGGAGCCATTCTTTATGACAAGTAAAGAATGACTCTAAAGGTGATTCAGAGATCACTGGAGCTGCCTCCTCAGTTTCAAAAGGTGGGGAGTGGGGGAGGAGAGACTGTGGCCTTGCTTTCAAGTTCAGATGATTTCTGCCCAAAGATCTGGGTGTGAGGCTTCCCAGAGCCCTGGGGGTTTGATCCCCACCCAGCAGAGCTCTGGGGGCAGGACTGCTGCCCCAGTGAGGTGGAAGGTGGGCCCAATGACTCATAGAGACTAGAGGGCAGAGAGCGGAGCCAAAAAGGATTATTCTTGAACCTTAAGATCATTCGATGTTTACCTTACTAGGTTTTGCTTGGGACTCACCACCCCTGCTTCCTCATTTCATCCTTTTGGAATGGGAATGTCTGTCCTATGCCTGTCTCACTGTTGTATTTGGAGAAATACAATTGTTTGGTTTCCCAGTTTCACAGCTGGTGAGGAATTTTGCCTCAGGACGATTTGTCCCTTGAATCCCACCCACCTTTGTTTAGATACTATTGTGATGAGATTTCAGACTTTAGACTTTAGAGTTGATACTGGAAAGAATTAAGTCTTTTGAGGATATTGGGATGGAATGAATATATTTTGCACGTGAGAAGGACATGAATTGGGGGATGCCAGGGATGTTAGAGACTGAATGTGTCCCCCTAATACGTTGAAATCCCAATCTACAACATGATGGTATTAGGATGTGGGGCCTTTGGGAAATAATTAGACCATAAGAGTGCAACTCTCATGAATGGGTTTACTGCCCTTATGAGAAGACACATGGAAACTCCCTCTCCTTCCCTCCCTGTAATTAGAACACCTAGGGAGAAGCAGGCCATTTATGAATCAAGAAGGCTTTCACCAGACACTGAATCTGTTGGGGATGTGACTTTTTATTTCCCTACCTTCAGAACAATGAGAAACTTCTGTTGTTTATAAGCAACCCCCCCACCCCCAGTCTTATAGTATTTTGTTATAGCTGTCCAAAGTGACTAAGACAATCTTTAACCTCTTTCTTAATTATCTTTAATCAGACACTACCCCTTTTTTATATTTACTCTACTATGAAATATCTCTAGTAAAGAGAAACCACTGAGATGGCCTTCCTAAGAACCTTATCCCTTAGGGCAAGCTTAATATAAAACTTTGATATGTGTTCACAACCCATTTGTCTGAGGAGCTGCTTTAACATATTCCTTATCACTGTGTAACCAGGTGGTTCCACAAGTAGCCAACTTTTTTCTTTCCACAAGATTGACAGCAAAGTCAGAGATTCAACATGGGTATTGGTCCAGCCTCTCATCAGCATTTAATCTAGGAGACGTTTAATGGTGTTTTCCAAGTCATGTGCTTTCCAGTTAATTAACTTTGTTGAAGCCTGATTTATTAGACAGACATTACTGAGAATTATGTGTTTTCTTCTCGGGCTTCAGCTGTAGTAGAGACACTGAGACTTCTGTCACAAAAGCCCTCAGTTATTAATAATGATAAAAGTCACAATCATCCTTTTGTGAACATTTCCCCTGACACTTTCATTTAGAATCTCAGCACAGGCAAAAGGTGAAGAAATTAAATGTGCAGACTGGTCAGGAGTAGGAAGCTAAAACTCAAGGATGTTGTCTGGTTCATAGGCACTCTGGAAACCAGTAACTGTTTTGACTCCCCACCCCGTTATTGCTTCATTCTCCCCTTCATTCAACAAACATTTGTTTAATACACACTGTATTCTTGGCAATGGGCTAGGCGCTAAAATGCATCAATGACTAAGGTGGATCTGGTTCTTGTCTCAGGTATCACGCTGCCTGGTGGGAAGATGGATTTTTTAAAGTAATCACAATTACAAAGGGGGCAAATAACAGAAATAGCCCGACCTAGATTGGGAACTCAGGTCAAGTCTCCCTGAGAGACATGATGATTGATCAGGAGATAAGTGGGAAGTGTGTGAGGAGTGAAGCATTTTGCCATACAATAGGTTCAGAAAGGCAGCCCTTAAATGTTACAGTCCAGAGAAAGGAGAGCAAATTATAGAGCTGTAGAGCAGCAAAGGACCACCTGGGCTTCTTATTCCTGATCTCATAAAGATGTGCCCCCCACCCTACCCCTGATACAGGTTCTCTTCACATGATCTGAACTAGAGGGCATGTGTGATATTCTATCCCTAAACTGTATTTCTTTGGATCAAGGCATTGTTCCCTAAAAAAGTATTAAAATACATTGGCTTCAGAAAGAAATATTCCAGGCTGTAACTCATTACCCCGAAGAGAAAATTACATTTAAAATTGGAAATGCATGGGTTGAGGAAGAAGGGCTAGCTCAGGAGGCACCCAAATAATGACTGCATTCAAGGACTAAACTCAGAGATTTGGTGAAGTAAGAATTACTAAAGTTTTTGTTTTTATTTTGAGAAATATTTTAAGATAGAGAAAATACATAGAATATTGAAATAAATGTCTCCTACCACTGTCCAGAATTGATAATTATCAATATGTATTGTCATATTTCCCTTTTTAAGATGAAAGAAATCATATATTACAAAGTTGAAGTTGAATATGAAATCTGTATCTAAGGAAGTACAGCAAGCTAAGGATCAAACATTAAAGGTTGGACAAATTAAGTTGGAAAGTGTTTCTGGCAGCAGGAACACCAAATGTCAATGTGAGGTAAAGAAGGGAAGGAGAATGATTACAGAAGATGAAGTGGGTTCTTGTGAGCTGGATTGGAAGTCACAAACTCTAACTTTCAGAAGCCATAAATATCATGTAGATAAATAAAGTTCCTTTAATGTAAATTGCTATGGAGGGTGAAGGTGATGACAAACTTCAGATTACATGGCCCTGCTAGAGGAGGAAAAGGAGGAGAAGGAGAAGAGAAGGAGGAGGAGGAGAGAGGGAGGGAAAGGAGGAAGAAGAGAAGAGGAGGAGGGGGAGGAAGAAGGGAGGAGGAGAAGGGGAGAGGAGGATGGAGAAGGAGAAAGAGAAGGAAGAGGAGGAAGGAAGTGGGAAAAAGGGGGAGGAGGGGGAGGTGAAAGAACAGGGAAGAAACAAAATAAAATAGGTCAATGCAGAGTTTAATCTTTGATGTTCTGTTTGGAATTTCTGGTCAAGACAGAGAATGGGGTGGAGAAGGAAAAGGGAGGAAGAGAACCCATCAAACAAGGTACTACTGACATTTATGGTCCATTTATGGCCAAGGATGCATCTCTCTGTAGCCTTATCTAAACCTAAGGTCTAGAAATCTTGGGAGAAATCTAAGCTATCTATCATCAGGCAGTGGTACCCTGGGGCATATGAATCTTTCTCACTGACCTATGCTACTTCAGCTAGCTGAGAACTGGGCCTTCCAGGAATGGGTCGACAGCACTGTTAAACTTTGAAAGTCAAGAAGGAGGTTCAGAGGCTAGAGTGCTACCAAAGAAATGGAAACCTGAAACAGTTTCTCTTTGATAGGATCCAAGATAACCTGCACCTTTGGCCTGGGAAGTGGGAAGATGTGCAAGGAGGGAGGGAGAGGAGAAAGGGAAGGAAGGGGAGAGAGAGAGCAAGTTAATAAAGGTGAAAGGGATCCCAAGGCAAAGTTCCTATCTTTAATATGATCCCACATACAAGATCTTTTGAAGAAAGATCATTGGACATTTTGTCAAAATGCATCAGCTAGTATTCCAGGCCCTGTTACTTCCTAGATGTATCTTCTTGCACTAGTTATTTAAATTTTCTGAGCTGCCTTTTTTTTTTTTATGCCTAAAATAGCATCATAAACATCTCATGGATTTACTGTGAAAATTTACTAAGATCCTATGTATGGAACAGCTTTATCAACTCTAAAGTGCTGTAAAAGAATATAGTAGTATTTTACTCTACCGTATGTAAGCATCATTTCAGCATATATATTCCTGGGGACTGGACAAGAGACAGAGAAAAGAAACAGATTTTTGTTAGCATCTCCAGATGTACCATTTTCTGGGTACATATACCACAAATACTTTCAGTGTTGTCTTTCCAAGGGCATCTTTTATAACCACAGCAAAAAATATGTATACAACCAACATAAGGCCATATATTTAGACCCTCTGTGGTTTACAATTTGAAAACTGAATGTTGGGGATTAATGAAGACTCTGCTAGGGGCCTGTGTTGATCATAACTTTTCTTTCAACATTTGCAATTATATTAATTCCCAGAAGAACTCAAATATTTAGTATAAAAAATTACCCATGCTGTTAGAGTAGCATTCAAACTGAAGTATGGCAGTTGCAATTTATTTCCCCCTAGAATTAAATTATCTGCCTGCTCCGTCATCTGGGTACTTCTGCATTATGCCTCACTTTCATCATAATCATTTGTGCCAGCTTAAAATATCTTTTTCTCCACTTGTCAGGAAGCTTAAATTTCTACATTTACAGATTTATTCTTCAGGAATCTTCAGTTAGAATATATATATATGTTTTGAAGATGAAGGAGAGTAATATATCAAGGCATAAATTGTTAAAAGCTTGGTGGGAATTCGTTCATCATGAGCATTAAATTACTTGGCAATTGACTATGTATAGTAGGGTCAATAGCTGTATCCTATGGCTTTCCTCTTGATCCTAACTCTCTAAATATTTTTCAGATTTCTCTCAATATTTCCATCCTCACTGCTCCCAAGTTCTGTTTCTTTCTTTTCTTTTCTTTTTTCTTTTCTTTTTTTTTTTTTTGCATGATATTCTTCTAACTATGCTCCCAGAACAAAGCCTAGTGTTTTCAAACATCAACATGGTTAACAAGGATCTTGGGGTGCTTGTTAAAATATGCAGAATCTCACTGATCCTCTCACTAGATGCAGAAAGAGCATTTGACAAAGTAAAGCATCCATTCTTGATAAAAACTCTCAACAAAGGAGGGATAGAAGGAATATACCTCAACATCATAAAGGCCATATATGAGAGACCCACAGCTAATATTATCCTCAATGGGAAAAAATTGAGAGTCTTTCCCCTATAGTCAGGAACAAGACAGGAATGTCCACTCTCACCATTTTTATTTAAAATAGTACTAGAAGTCATGGCCTCGGCAATCAGACAGCAAAAAGAAATAAAAGGCAATCAAATCAGGCAAGGAGTAAGTCAAACTTGCACTATTCACAGATGACAAGATACTCTGTAGAAAACCCAAATGACTCCACCAAAAAATTGCTAGAACTGACACATGAATTCAGTAAAGTCACAGGATACAAAATCAATGTACAGAAACCTGTTACATTTCTATACAACAATAATGAAGCAACAGAAAGAGAAATCAAGGAATTGATCCCAATTATAATTGCACCAAACCCATAAGATAGCTAAGCATCGACCTAACCAAAGGGGTAAAGATCTGTACGCTGAAAACTGTAGAACACTCATGAAAGAAATTGAAGACGGCACAAAGAAATGGGAAAACATTCCAAGCTCATGGATTGGAAAAACAAATGTTAAAAAGTCTATACTGACCAAAGAAATCTACACATTCAATGCAACCCCTATGAAAATACCACCAGCATTTTTCAGAGTTAAAACAAGCAATCTTAAAATTTGTATGGAACCACAAAAGACCCTGAATAGCCAAAACAATCCTGATAAAGCAAAGCAAGGTTGGAGGCATCACAATTCTTGACTTCAAGCTATATTACAAAGCTGCAGTTATCAAGATGCCTAATTAATGTTGGAGGAAGATAAAATGACCCAAGGCAGCAGAATATATGTTACTGCACACTTCTTGAATTTGTTGGGGCAAAGTGAGAGAGCTCTCTGGAGGCTGTTTAATTTTAACCCAAGAGATTTCCTGTTTATGGGTGAGCAGATCTCAAGAATAATATCCCTGTGGGGTAGAACTTCTGGGAGTTTGAGGGCAGGTGCCTATGTCATCTAAAGGAAAACCTGTATTTCCCACATCAAGGAGCTATAATGGAAGTTTCCCAAATGGGAATTTCCAAAGATCACACAAAGGTGCCCAGGAGAAGGTAAGTCTTAAACATCTGTTATCTAAACACTCCAATTCATGCAATAATGGCATCCCTGATGACAATGTGTCTTCCACCCCCCTCACCCCCGCTCCCCATCTGTGGAAAGGGAAAAGGGAGCAAGCAGAGAAAATTACATAAGCAAGCTGGAGAGGGAAGAATGGGTAAGGATTTTAGATAAGAGAAAAACTGAATACATACTCATTCCTGGACTAAAAGTTTTATTTGCTGAAGATACCAAGTCAGGAGAAGGGGAAAAGATTTACTGCTAAATTAAATGTAGGGCTGGATTAAATGTAAAGGCTTGTTTAGGACTGAGCATACTAATGACAAATTGAGTCATCTGTGTTTGTGACTTAAAGGGCATTGTGAGCCTCAAAGTAGTCTCAGTATGTAGGTCAACTGGCAATTTTTATCTCAAGGCAGGGAAGTACTAATGAACAACATTTAAAGAGTCAGTAAGAACTAAAATAAGTAAGTCAGTAAGTAAATAAATATGTAAAGAAAGAAAGAAACAAGCAAATACATTGTGCTTGGATTCTTGCAGAACATCAATTGCATAAGAGCTGTTAGAACCCAGATGTCTGTCCACAGGAAGCCTTCATCCTCAGAGGGTTGGAGATGGGAATTTTACTGTCTGAAAAGTAAAACCTGATAATCTCTGAGTTCCAGTTCTCAGGCAGAGTTGAAAACAGGGCTGAGTTGCCATAGTGAAGACAGCAGGATTATATGAAAGTCTGAATACTGAATGACAAGGGCCCATCCCCTTGGATGGCCCATTCCCTACTTGGTTTAGAGAATTCTGGCATCAGTAAGGATGAGAGTATATTTGCCTCTAGAGAAAACAGATAGGCCAAGGGGGAAAGACCAACATACAGATAATAGCAGTGCAGTATGACTTTTAATAAAGCCCAGCGCTTAGCTCTCCGATTTCTCTCTCTATGCACACAAAATTTCTGGTGAGCTTTTCCCTGGTGTACTCTTAAATAGGAACAGAAATCCAAGGATCATCCAAGAAAGCCTCTATTGTGAAAGATGAAGACTAAAGTGAATTAGGAGAAAACAGACACAATTCCCAGGGGAAAGCAGAGAAAACTGAGAGAAAAAAGAATCATACTTAACACCTTCAGACTATAAAAGATGCTATTACAAAAAGGAAAAGATTATAATAAAGAATTGAGTAACAGGAAAAAGATGCTAGAAGTGTACCAGTCATTATGATTTCAGAAGTGAGAATTTAACAGAGGGCTTAAAAAATAAAGTTGAGGAAAATCACCCGGGAAGAGAAACAGAAAAAAAAAAAAAAAAAAATGAGGGAAAGGAAAAGAAGAGAGAAAGGAATTCCAAGAGCAAAGTCAGAGAAGTTCCAGAAAGAAGGAAGAGATAAAATGAAAGAGAGGCAACTATCAAAGAAATAGTTCATGGAAGTTTCTCAGGATTGAAGATAGAAAATTTCAAGTTGAAAAGGCCCACTGATTGCTGACCATGATGGGGAACCAAACATACAAAGTAGTGTTACTGTGAGATTTCAGAACATGTTGGATAAAGAGAAAATATTAAAACCTCTCCAAAAGAAAAAAAAAATGTATAAAAATGCTGTTGCTACTGTTGTTGTTGTTGTGGTTATTGTTGTTTTCTCAAGAAGCAATAAGGATGTGTCCTCTCCTAAAACAGAGGAGTGAACAAAGACAGGGCCAGATGTAAGAGAGAAGTGAGAGGAATATCCCGGATGGTGGGCACATTGCCCTCAATGCACCTTCAATGCACAGCCCATCTTTTCCCCACTCTGGCAACAGAATCTTGACAGCAATCATTGAAAGTGTCTCCTTAGCCCTGTGATAGACCTAAAAATACCTACAGCATAATTTTTTTGTGGGAGTTTTATGAAGATTCTCAAAAACTCACAAATTTTATTCTATTAAATGAGAACTCGGGGCGCCTTGGGTGGCTCAATCTGTTGAGTATCTGACTTTGGCTCAGGTCATGATCTCACGGTTCATGAGTTTGAGCCCCTCATAGAGCTCTCTGCTGTCAGCACAAGCCCACTCAGATCCTCTGTCCCCCTCTCTCTCTGCCCCTCCCCAGCTCACGCTCTCTCTCTCTCAAAAATGAATAAACATTAAAAAAAAACCTGGAAAAATCCATTTAAAAAAATAAATGAGAACTCCATAGTTTACTATATAATTAAACATAATTGTGTACAATTGTGAAAACATTACTTATCCATACTCCAGGACAGCTTTTCTCTCTTTTGCTACCTTTTACAATTTTCTTTCTGATCTAAGAACTGTGTGGACTACATCTTAGGCAATCAATTCTGCCATGACATTCTCTGCCTCGTCAGGGCAGTGAGTTATTTACATCCTGTTCTCTTAGACATCAAGTTCAGTTTCCTCATGGAGGAGCTCAGTTTACAGTGAATCTCTTCTCAGATTAAAAAAATGCGATGGCCTGGAGTTGACTATTTTTATCACCCACCTCTGCATCCTATAGGAGCACTGATATTTACATCCACCTTTCCTGGGATATTGAACTTTAGCTAGTGTCGTGACTGAGCTGCTATTACGTCGCCCTTAAGCTTCCCCCAAAACCGCCTCGAGGAGGGTATCGTTGTACAACCTTTAAATGTGTATTTAGTTTTGAGAGAGAGAGCATGAGCGGGGGAGGGGCAGAGAGAGGGCGCGGGTGGGGGAGGGAGGGAAGGGGATCTGAAGCCAGCTTGCGCTGACAGCCTTAGATCTATGGGGGGCTCGAACTCACGAATTGTGAGCTCATGACCTGACTTGAAGTCGGATGCGCAACTGACTGAGCCACCCAGGTGCTCCCAGTTGTAAAACCTATAAATATTCGTATTCTAGAATGGGCATTCCTAGTACATTGGAGAAACAATGTAAAATAGCTTTAGTGGTCAGTATCTACATAAAGTTTTCAATTCAGCGGTTAATAAGCACCTACCAACGTAGCTAGCACTGTCGTAAAGCAGTAACAGATGCAAAATTGTGTAAAGCACAGTTCCTGACCTCAGTGAATTCCTTAGGGAATTCACCAATATATAACCATAGAAAGGGATATAAGATATTGTTTGATTAAGTATCTAAATGTGTGGTACAGAGCACGGATGACTCTGGAAGCAAGAGACAAATGTCTGTTTCTACAAAAGAATGATGCCTATGTCCCTCTTACAAAATGATATTGATTCCAGCTGGCACTGGAGCCTGCAGAATGGGAGCCAGCCAGCAGTTGAACTCATGTGGCGGACCATATGTCAAAACTAGACCTTTCGTGAATAATGCAGAGTCTGTCCTCAGTAAAGCCTTTGTCACAGACAAATATTTTAAAGATAATCCTAGGGCTCAAACGCCATTTTAACTCTTAGTGGAGATAAGCAAAAAGTAGACCAAAATGAATGTCGAGTGGCCGACAATGTTGCCTTACCAATCTGCTATATGAAATACGATTGGAAACTCCAAGTTTCCACAAAATAAACTCAAGATAACAAATTTTCCTCCATATGGGAGTCCTTCCTTCCTTCCTTCCTTCCTTTATTTATTATTTATTATTATTATTATTATTATTATTTTTTGAGGAGTATGTGTTCTGATGTGAAGGCTGACCCTTAAGGTAATAAGGACACCTTGTTTTTCTTCAGGGACACTTGCTAAATGCAGCCTACGTTTAGGCTTATGAAAATTAGATGGGGAGGACGAATTTTTTCCATGAGATGGAAAAATTCATTATAAGAGATGTAAGGTTTTAAAAATGAATCCAAAAGATATTTGAATATATTTAACAACCATACAGATTTTTGTCTGCCTTCAGGAGAAATACTGTAGATTTTCATTCATATTACAGATAAATGTAGACATTCAGTTCACACTGTCTAAAGTTAACTTTGGTTTCAGCGTGTCACATGAACAAGGTGCGTTGTACAACTGTTGAATTTTCTAAATTCTCTAAAGTGGGCTTCAGAGTGTACTTATTACCAGTTCATGCATCTCACCAAAGCCAGATAAGTTCTATGAGATTCTGCTGGAACTGGCCGGGCTGCTTGATGGTTTTTACCTACTGTCTTTCGACTGCTTCTCCCTGAACTGGGAATAGGAGAATAATAACTAGGAATAAGAGAAAAATGTCTAATATTGAGAAATACTTACCACATGCCAAGCAAGTACCACAGATGTAGCGATTTCTAATTTTCCTTTTCTTTTCTTTTCTGTGAAGATTTCTTGAAACATTTCTTAAAGTGGAAGTAAAATCTCAATTTTTTTCTTATATTATTGTTGTGAAACCCAAAAATGAACCATAAAAATCTTGCATTTTTGAAGTCATATTTTTGCCCAGCCTACAAAGTGCCTAATTATGGTTTAAATGCCATTCATCCTCGGCATGTGGACCAGTTGGTGTAAATTCAGATGACCTCAGAAGCCTTCTTGGAAGCAGGATAATAATCCAATTGGAAGCAGCTTCAAGTATCTGCCACAGCAACACCATACCTTCATTTTACACTTCGTACCTTTGATGTCCATATGCATAACATCCATGTCTTCTCAAAAACCTCCAATGATATAACTTATTATTTCAAAAAACATGAAAATGTAGAGCCTAACATAGGATGTAGACATTAAGAACCAATTACTAAAATGTAAAAAAAAAAAAAAAAAGTTATTTCTCTTCTGAATTTCTCTGGATTGTGGTTAAGACCACATTCCAATACCTCTATGGAAATAAGATCTAGTACAGTTCCGCAAAAGGGGGGTAACTTAAATACAAACTAGTTGTTTGGGGGCCCTGTGTGATTTTTCTTGATCTGTACAATTACTGCAACAGCATCATCCAACTCAAGAGTGTTTCCTACTGTGCAGAACTTGTGTGAGGCACTCTCAAAGCATATGGTCAAGAGGTACAATGTCCAGAGTGGAGCCATGACCCAGATAACGACAGCTTCTGAGAGCTCAAAACAAATCTATCACCAGATACCCAGCTCATGGAAATGGTTGAAAAAACACTTGGAAAAAAGTCACAAGCTGTTCCCTGAAAGAGCCTTAAGCACAGTTTGACTTCTGCCAGCATTTATGGAAAGTGACAAATGAGAGTCTTAAATAGAGAAGTGGCTGAATACATGCTGCTCAGTTAGGAAAACAAACAAAACACTCCTTTTTATATCAAATAGTTAAATAGAACTTTTTCACTCACCCCATTCACGACTTTGTAAATTTCGCTTCCCACATAAAGGATTGATAATAATAATCAATGGGGAGAAGTGATGTTTTCTACCTCACATTCTATGCTAATGAGCTTATTTAAGAGGAAACACAACTAAAAGTTACTAATATGTAAATTAAATGTTTAAGGTATGATTGATTAAAGTAATGTGGGGTGTTCGCCTGTAAGTCTTATCATGTCCGTAAAATATCAGTCCTTATAATTTCTCCTTTGGTCATACTTGTCCCCTAACTTATAACTTATTTCTGAAAAATTATCCCTCCTGGAACCATCCCACTCTGTTTACTCTGAAATGTTTTACTCTATAGAACTCTTGGCTAGGGGCTTCCTTCCAACTCTCTGCTTTGAAGAATCTTCCCTATTTTGGTTTGTTTACCTCGTTTTTGGCTGTGAAATACTCTCTAGCAACTTCCTGAAAAAATAGATATTGGCAGTACCTTTCTAGAGACGTTGAACATTTGAAAATATCCTAATTCTACCCACAAATTTGATTCACAATATAGGTTTGTATAAAACATTTGATGGAAAATTATTTTCCTTGAAATATTAAAAGAATTTCTCTTTTGCTTTCTTGCTTCAGGAGTTGCTTTTGAGAAGTCTCACGCAATTCTGGCATATCATTCTTGTATGTGACCAGTTTATATTCTCTGGAAATTTTCAGTATATTTTCTTCATCCTTGGTGTTCTGAAATTTCATGATGATGTGCTTCAGTATGAAGGTTTTTCATTCACTGGGTTGCATTCTGGAATATGATGTTCATCAAGATGGGAGAAATGGTTTTTATTTCTCCCCGCCAAGCGTTTTCTGCTCTCTCTTTCTGAAACCACGTTGTTGAAACTCTTGGATTGCTCCTCAAGCTATCTTATCTTTTCCTTTCCATTTTATATATCAATACATAGATATTAAAAAAATTGTTAGCTTTTCCCAACCTGTTTTGCCCAATTCTATCAAAATTGCTATTATATATATATATAGAGATAGATAGATACATATAGATATAGATATATGTATATACAATCATATATATAAATATATAATTTTTAGCAGATTTTTGGTTATTTGAATACTTTCTTTTAATGTGATTTTGCTCTTTTTTTAAAGATGCAATGTCCTTTATTATTTCTCTCAGATGTTATATATATTATATATGCAAATTGCATATATATATTGTTAATGTTCTTATTTTAACCTACATTGTCTCTATCTTGAGTTTTAGTTTTTATCATGTCTTATCTTTCATGCTCAAATGTTCAGTAATCATAAAACCTCGACTGCACAGAGGTAGGCTGTAGATCAGTGATTTCACTGTGATGTCATGAACTGGATTTTTTTCCCCAGTCAGTATCTATAGAACTCTTTCCTACAGTGGTTCAGTTTTGCAGAAGAGGGTCCTACACTCTCTTGCCTAACAGACAGATTCCTGGCCACTGCAGTTCTGAGCCAATTCAAGCAAGGGACACATCTTAGACCCTTGTACTCACTAAAGCACTTTACCTTTCCATCTGGAGACAACAGTGCCCTCTGTTTCCAAGGCAAGGGCCTCTCTGTTTCAGTCTTTCTAGACTCTATTACTTCAAGGGCAAGGAAGAATAATAGTCACCTGACTCGGTAAGTGCAGGGAGATCAGCACAATGTGAGGATCTTCTTGCAGTGAAACAGATTTTCAAGCAATTGTCCTTTTAGACCCTTGCCTCCTCTCTGCCTTGAAATGTAACCTGTGCCTGCAATTCCTAAGCCTTTCTGGAGTTTGTCCAGGAAAATTGATTTGTCCTTTTTTTCTTTTTGCTTAGGTTTGATCTTATCTCAGCTAAGCCGTTTACTCTTCTTCTATTACCTTATTCTGTCTTTTTATATTGTGTTTCAGGATTACAAATATCTCCTTGTTTCATTGAAGGTGGATTTTACTTTTTTTTTTTTTCTTCCTTGGTAGATGATTTTTGAGAGGGGAAGGGAGTAGACTGGTTTTGCTCTGTCCTCTCTTTGGTTAAGTATCAGGAAAAAATAAAATTATTTTATATTATTTGTTTTGTTTCTATCCTACGTACCCAATGACCCTTATAATATTACCCATATTTCTTTGTGATGGATGTAAGGAATCTGAGAGACCAATTTGTAATTCTCCTCTGGTTGAATGTGTGTCATGAACTGGTCCATTAACCTAAATCCTAATTTCAACATGTTTCAGTATCATTTTCACTTCAATAAGATTACACATATGTATATGCACACATATGTATGTGTATACATGTATGTATGTGTATATGCATGTACATGTATACATACACACATACAAGTGTATGTGTTTTAATTTTTTTTAAATTTATATCTATTTCTGTAATGAAACTAAGCCAACTGTTCTCTCATTCTTTGGGAGAAAAAAGATAATAAGTTAATAAATGGAGAAGGGATAGAAGGAAGAAAGCAAAGAGCAAAAGTAAGGAAGAGAGTATGGATTAAAAACATAATTTAAGAAGAAAGAGAAAATTTCAGCATTCTCTTCTATAAATTGGGGATAATAATGTTAGTTCTCAGAGTTATTTTAAGTTGATATATACTAAGACATGTAAAAATCTAGCACACTGTAGACACTTAACAAATGTGCGTCCCACCCTCTTCCACTCCAAACACACACCTTTCCTCTTCACTGAACAGCATTATCCCCTGATGAAATGTTAATCACAAGAGGCATGATTAATAATAATAAGAGTAACTGATGAGGTTTTGGGGTGATGGGGGTGACGTCTGGAGCAGACAGTCAAGAAAAAATTCATGAAGGGACACTTGGGTGGCACAGTCGGTTGAGCGTCCGACCTCAGCTCAGGTCATGATCTCACAGTTCGCGGGTTCGAGCCCCGCATCAGGCACTGTGCTGACTGCTTGCTCAGAGCCTGGAGCCTGCTTCAGATTCTGTGTCTCCTTCTCTCTCTGCCCCTCCCCCGCTCAAGCTTTGTCTCACTCTGTTTCTCAAAAATAAATAAATGTAAAAAAAATTAAAAAAAAAGAATTCATGAAGAGATGACCTCTTTGGTACAAAAAGGTGATTTTATTAAAACAATGGGATAGGACCCGTGGGCAGCAATGGGATAGGACCCGTGGGCTGCACTGAGGTAGTGCAAAGTGACTGCTTATCTACTGTGGAGTTGGAAGAGGTAACGTCAAGAGGAAGTTTCTTGAAGGGATTTCCATACGTTAAAGAGTATTTATAGATTACTGAAGACCTAGTTATTGTCAAACTATGGTTGTTTCTCCCTCTGGCAAAGCATTATCGTTAAAATAGTAGGGAGTTCCCAGAGATTAGGCTATTGATAAGATTGCCTGTTTCTTGTGATATTAACCATTTGTTTTCTGTCCTTTCCTTTGTCCTTAGGCAGCCAGGAGTGCCTGAGGAATATCACATATATCCTACCTGGGGAGGGGGGTTGTTGCAGCAACCTGTGCTTGGCCCTCGGCTTGCCTTATGGTCCCTCATCAGTAACGGCCACTGCCACCTCAGAGAGCCCTACCTTGCGCCAGAAATTGTACTGAGCTGTTCACAAAAATTTCTAGGACTAACGGACATGACAAGTGAATACACTTAGCACAATAACTGGCACATAAAAACTGCTCAGAAATGTTTTTCTTTCAAGTATTTGTTGATTTTCTTTTATAATTTCATTTATCTTTCTCTGGACCTTTTCTACCTTTTATTTGTGGCTTGATAGCAGCATTCCAAGCCGTCGCCCGGCTTGAGATTTTTCTGAGCAGCGTTGTTTCTCCATATATGTACTTTCAATAGGGCCATTGCTTGATTGTTCTGTGTGTGGCTAGATCTCATGGGCTCTGGGCCACGGGACACACTTCTGGCCTCACGCTGACCACAGCTCCCAGGGAAGACACATCATATTTTCAGGTCACACTGTAAATAAACTTGGAAACCTGCGCATTGTGATGAGGGATTTTCGGCTTCGTATTGACAGTACTGTATGTTTCTGTCCTTATTTGCTTTAAAAGACTATATATGCTTGTTTTCCCCTCAGCTAGTGTACCATTGACCATTTAATTTAAAAAGATTGCTTGTTACATGATTTCCTTACATGCATTTCAGTTACACTCATTGTAAGAGTTTATTTCAGGCCCTTTGTTAGGGATTTTCAGTGCTGCAGTTTCTCTGGCTGTCTCATGTTGGCTCTTCAGTGTCCTCTGTGGGGACTTTTCCAATGATGTTAAGATATATATTAATATTATATTGTCCTTTCAAACCCAACCAATAAAGAGCCCAAAGTGGATGAGAATTGGCCAGTTTTTCCACTTCTAAATTAGACTTCACCGCCATTTAAAAAATACTCAGTGAGATCTATCATGATTTCCCAAATGATGATACGCTCTGAAAGGCTGACATTTTTCTTGGTAATAATCATACCTAATTTTTGCAAATTCTGAATACCAAAAGTCTGGCACAGAATGAAGTAATAATTATATTGAATGGAACTGAAAACAATGAGAGGCCTCACGGGCTCATTTTTCCTTGATAGGCCTATGTTATTTCATACTGACTCGCTCAGGAGAAGATGAATGAAACTGACAATCTAAATGACAAGCAAGCTGATAACTGAATTCTAAATGTTCATCTCTGCCCATTGATGTCAACTGAGGGAACTATTAACACCTGAGAAAACTATATAAATAGCTTCTTAACTGGTGGCTAGAACAGAAAAGGAGAGCATAATGGGGTCAGAACCAACAGGAATGGTTAAGAGAATATTTATGGCAGAATATTCATCTGAAGTAACAAAAAACTTTTATGGATGGTTTTTTAAAACTGTGAAAAACAACACTGAAATTTGTTTGTGAGATTGCTTAACTGCTTTCACTGTGCTGTGGGGTTAATCTATATCTTGTCTCTGGTCTTAAATTTCAGGTAGCCTTGGCTTTTACTATTTTTAACTAAAAGTAAACATAAAATATATCTTATATGCATATAATATATTATATATAAAGTTTATATAAACTTAATTCAAAAGCAATTGCACATGTATAACATTTTTAGTATTACTAAAGTCTGACTATATTTTAATTTTACTGATTTATAATTCTGTTTTCCTTCTTTACTCTTGGGATATACTTTGACTACAAATTACGTTGCCTACATGATTTCAAATAGAATGTTCCTCAAAGTATTTTCTTTTCTGTATTTATATTGTTGCTATTGTGATTATTGCAATTTAGTAAGATTGAGTTTGGGTATATCCTAAAAATTTGTAGCAAATTAGAAATCTACCACTTTTCTTTACAAAACATAACTAATGATATCTTTTAAAATGTATCTATTAACATTCACCTTTTAGTTTTACATGGGCTATTTGCTGGTGAATTTATATATTTGTTAAAAATAGAAATAAAGAGGGGCGCCTGGGTGGCTCAGTCGGAAAAGCCTCCGACTTCAGCTCAGGTCACAATCTCGCGGTCGTGAGTTCCAGCCCCGCGTCGGGCTCTGGGCTGATGGCTCAGAGCCTGGAGACTGCTTCCAATTCTGTGTCTCCCTTTCTCTCTGCCCCTCCCCCATTCATGCTCTGTCTCTCTGTGTCTCAAAAATAAATAAACATTAAAAAAAATAGAAATAAAGAAAGAAATTCATAGCCAAGAATTCTCTGATTGTGTGTTTAAACTGTTGAACAGAGCTTGGGACAGCTGTTACCCTGTTGTGGATACTGAAAAACCAACTTGTCTGTTGTTTGATTTCTGGAGGGCAGGGGGTATCTGTAGAGAGTTCTGAGCTTGGTTTTACCATATGGGCACTTTCCTGGTTGAAAGGAGATATGTTTTTTCCAAAAAATTTTTCTAATGTTTATTTTTGAGAGAGAGAGAGAGAGAGAGAGACAGAGACAGAGTGAGAGTGAGGGAGGAACAGAGAAAGAGGGAAACACAGAATCCAAAGCATTCTCCAGGCTCTGAGCTGTCAGCACAGAGCCCATCGTGGGGCCTGAACTCATGAACTGTAAGACAATGACCCAAGTGGAAGTCAGAGGCTTAACTGACTGAGCTACCCAGGCGCCCCAAGAGATTTTTTAACTGCTTTGCTTTATTGCTTCTATTTAAGCCAAATTTCTATCTGGTGTCTAAACTGATACTTTTGGGCCAACTCTGTTCTTTTTAAAAAAAAAAAAAATTAACGTTTATTTATTTTTGAGACAGAGAGAGACAGAGCATGAACAGGGGAGGGGCAGAGAGAGAGGGAGACACAGAATCTGAAACAGGCTCCAGGCTCTGAGCTGTCAGCACAGAGCCCGACGCGGAGCTCAAACTCACAGACCATGAGATCATGACCTGAGCCGAAGTCGGACGCTTAACCGACCAAGCCACCCAGGCTCCCCAGGCCAACTCTGTTCTTAACTAATGAGAACTTCAAGTACTGTCTCTTCTGAGTTTTTGATACTCCTGAGCCAATTAAGCAAGGGTTTGATGTGTGATAACAGCACCAGTGGGGGTGACTGTGGGGTAGAGGATGAAGGGGGTGTGTGTGTGTGTGTGTGTGTGTGTATGTGTTTGCGTAGAACCAATATCCACTAATGCATAGTTTTAAAACTAAAATTAATTAGGTTCAGTTTACAATGATTTATTCTGTAGATAAGACCAAAGTTTATTCAAGATGGAAAATTGTCCTAACGAACTAATATAGACAACATAACTATATTTACATAAACAGCCAAATGTATACATGTCCATATATACCATTTTCTTCTAGACCAAAACCTAAGTATTGTAAAAAATTTCTATTTGTAAATATGTTTTTAACAAGGTATTAAATCACATCTTTAATGTTCTGATGGAACCGTTACCATTTGTAACATGAACTTCACAGGTTAGCATTCTGATTTATAATTCCCTGGGCATTTGCAGCTTTTAAGAGTATCTTGATCTAAATGAGATGAAATAAATGGAACCCTGGTTAAAAAAAATCTCTTCTCATTCACAAGTAAGAATGCAATGCAGAACAATGAAAATACACTCTCAGTCAGAAAACTAAAAAAAAAAATTAAATCACAGGAACATCAAAGTGAATCATTCCAAAGGCAGTAAGGTCTTATGGATAAAGTTTTCCAGTGGTAAATAAGAATTCTGGGTTTAATTCCCTGTTCAGCTGCTGAAGTTGTATCTTTCATGCCACTTGTCATTTAACCATTCAGTACACTAATTGAACACCGCCCACAGGAACAGTGACATAACATAGTGGATAAGCTGATGAAATCTGGAACCAAGTTTTATTTGAATTGTCCCTCTGCTATTGTTATATGACTTTGTGAAAGTCACTTAACTGCAGGTGGCTTAGATTCTGTGGGAGTTAAGCTTAGGAATCCCCGGGTTTGCACCAATGGGTAAACAAGGCATAAAGAAATACAAAATCATAAAATGCTCACACCCGAGTTTGGGTAAACCAGATTGGCACCCCAAGAATAGGGGGTGCAAAGGCACCATGAGAATAGGGAGGCACAAAGGTGCCAGGAATAGGGAGGTGCAAAGGCACGCCAAAATAGAGGCGGGGTGCAGAGGCCCCAGAATAGACAGGGAGAGGCAAAGGCCTAAAATAGGAAGGGCACAAAGGTGCCCAATACATGGGTATATGAAATAAACAAGATTAGATATTCAGGGTGGAAGCACCCCCAGTTTAGTACTATAGCAGAAAAGCTGCTTTCACAGGAGGATAGAGCCAGGTTAGGTAAACTGGTGAATTGGACTGTGGACCCCTGCACTGCAGGCAAAGCAGCCCAGAGTGGAGAAGGTTAACAAAAGAAAAGGTGCCTTATTAAGCCTGAGGTTATTTTCCCTGTCTGTCTCATCCCCTAAGCTAGCTAAGTTAGACACAGTACCTCCTGTCTGCCGTTAACAAACATCTACCCATCTGCCCGGCACCAGGATTTTGTTTTACATTGACCCAAACCCCAAACACTGTATATCTTCAAAAGCCCCCTTTTCCCTCATGTCCCCAAGTTAATGTCCACAGTTTCTGTGTCTCTTTGTGCCCACCCATCACGTTCGTAAGCCTTCTGATCTGAATAAATATGGGGCAAGGACACTTATTCAGAGCTCTCTTCTTTTCCTGGACATTAGCTGTCTCTTGCTTTCAATCCTGCATCCTGCTCTTTTGCTAGACAAGGGAGAATTTTAGACCCAGAGTCTATGACAAGATTTGTTATCTGTAAAATGGGAACAATGAAAGTACCTTACACATTTGTTGTACTTATTTTTTTTAAGTTTATTTATTTTGAGAGAGATAGAGACAGTGCTAGTGGGGTAGGGGCAGAGAGAGGGAGAGAGAGAGAATCCTAAGCAGGCTCTGTCCTATCAGCGCAGATCCCGATGAAGGGCTCAAACTCAAGAAACTTGAGATCATGCCCTGAGCTGAAACCAAGAGTCAGAGGCTTAACCGACTGAGCCACCCAGGTGCCCCTGTTGTACTTATTAAATGAGTTAATATGTATAAAGAACAGTGTTTGGCATACATTGTATATTATACTCATCCTCAAAGTAGAAGAGGTAAGACATGCACACATGTGAAATAGAAAAAATTCTGTATTGGGGTGCCTGGGTTGCTCAGTTGGTTAAGCATCTCACTTCAGCTCAGGTCATGAACTCAGGGTTCATGGATTTGAGCCCCGTATCGGGCTCTGTGGTGACAGCTCAGAGCCTGGAGTCTGCTTCGGATTCTGTGTCTTCCTCTCTCTCTGCCTCTCCCCTGCTCATGTTCTCTCTCTCTCTCTCTTAAAAATAATAAACATTAAAAAAAAAAAAAGAATTCCGTATTAATTAGGACCTATATAACTATTATTTTTGTCTATGCACCACTCATTATACTCTATCTGAACCCCACTGCAATTTTAACACAGCCCATGTGGTCCAAGTAGGGTTTAGTCTTTTGTCTAATTTATGCCTCAGTTCCTAAGGTGGACACTGCTCCAGGTCTGGCTAAGAAGTATGTTATCCCACTGGCTACAACAATCGTTAGGATAAATATATGAAATAATGTGTATCTAACGAGATAAAATACTGACATTTTCACTGATTTTATTTGACTGGAGAAGATTTTGATCTATAGGTATCCTTATCCTTAGTTTTAATTATGATGCAAACCTAGAGGTGCCAGGAACCAGGACAGAGAAATAGTTTGCATGAGAATGAAGTAAACCAGAAGAAAATAGTGTGTATCTAAAGGGGGAGAAGCCAATGAGAGACAGAGTTGAATTCAGTTGAATTCAGGTCATCAGTTGAATTCCCAGATGAAGCTGTACTTGAAGTGAACAGGTGTCTGGGATTTTAATCTGCGGAAGTCAACGTTTCTAAACAAGTGTGAGGTGTGTGTCTTTCGTTTGATGACAAGAGTTCTTCTTAATGCATAAGAGTTAATAATTGTCATAAGAGATGTCCAAATAGTATGGTATTGATATTCTAAACACTGAAGTATTGCGTTATCAAATGGCATTGAGCCTAATGACATTAAAACTTTGAAATCCCTAGGTTTCAAAAATTTTGTTACATATAAAATCTTTACATATGGCAACAGAAAAATTATGTTTTAATCTTTGCTTTGCAATCTACCTTTTGAAGGCACTTCATCTGGAAGGTTTCTCTATCAGGCCATGTCACAGGGTCTTCCCCCACTAGAAAGGCTGGACAGTCATTCATTTCTTGGTCCTCTTATACTGTTCATAAAGCCTTGACCAGGGTTCCACTTAAATTTATGTTTTTACACACGTGTGTGTCCCCAGTGAGAAGGTAGTCCTCTCGAGAGCATAGGAAACATCATGTTCTTCCTTACAAGCTTCGCACCTATCACAATACCTGAAACATAGCACTGCTGTTTGTTAAATTCCAGGATCAGGCAGTAAAAACTGAGCAGTGGTGTGGTTACGTCCATCATGAAGTGATGTTACTGTTGCTGAGACCAAAGCACAACAGAGATCAGGTTATGTTAGTTTTCAAGGGCTGCCGTAAACAAAGTACCACAGTCTGAGTACGCTTGACCTTAGCCAAAAGGCCGAGAAGTGATACAGTCTGAGTAGTTTAAACTGAAATTTATTTCCTTAGATTTCTGCAGGTGAGAAGTCTAAGGTCAAGGTGTCAACAGGTTTGGTTTTTTCTGAAGACTCTCTCTCTTTCGCTTGCAAATGGCTCTTTTCCTTCTGTTTTCATATGGTCTTTCCTCTCTGTACACATATATCTATATCACATTTCTAGTCATATTGGATTAGAGATCTTAACGATCTCATTTTAACTCAATTATCTCTTCAAAGATCTTATCTCCAAATACAGTTACATCCTGAGGTACTGGGAATTAGCGCTTCAACATATGGATTTTTGTGGAACACAATTCAACCTATAACATGAAAACAAAGTACAAAATCACCTTTTACTTTGGATTGAGTTCTAATTCTAAGTTGAACAGAATGGAAGTGATGCCATTTCAGTGGATTGTCCTTTCTGTTTATCCTCAGCTTGAAGTTGTTCATTCTACCCCAGACCACTTCATATTGACTTTCTTCAGGTCTGTCCTACATCCTAGCTTTTCATCGTTCCACCCACCTTTGGTAATTTTTTACTCTTTGTGGTTTCCTCTCCTTTTCCTCATCTCCTTTTCCCTTCCACCTCCCTTCATGGAGACGCTTTTCCTTCTCTATCTCAAGTAGAATGGTCTACCACTCATTTCCATCTAGTTTTACTGTTTAGAGAGCCCTATTTTGGGACAAGGTAGGGGAGGAGATGGTAAGCTTTGAATCTGTAAATGTAAGAGGGGAAGGGGAAACCTGTTCATCAAGGTCTGATCCTAGAATGTGCTGTTTACAAGGCAATCAGTGGATCCACTATCTTCAATATATTCCCTGCAATAAGATAAAAGTGCATATCTCTTTGTCTGTTTTCCTCTGCATTTCTCAAATTTCCCTGCATTTCCCTTGCTTTACTCTACCAAAGTCTGAGGAAGGGATGTAGCAAATGAGGAGAGTTCATCTCACCACAAGCAAATGAAATAAATTTGGGATTTTGAGCTAGTGACTGGCATTGAAGAAAACAAAGATTATGTCCTAGATAGAAAATATCATTGGCCCATTTGTGGCCCAACTGATGTTGATTCTCTCCAGTGGCATATCCCTTTTCTGGCATTTTAAGCTGCTTGCTTAAGCCCCATAGGCAGGAGCAGGGCTTTCTAGCACTGAAAAAAATAATTACACAAACATGTGTAATCCAGTTATTCAGTAAGACTGTACTTATGGGAAATAAATAATATAAAATTTCAGATCGCAAAATATTAAAAACTCTTGCTTTGAAAGTGCTTTGTTAATATTAGTTAGCATATTAAGAAGCCCTGACTCCATTCTAATAAAAACATATAAAAATGTGCATTATAAGGAAGGTACAATTGAGGATATCACTTATTTTATGGAGCAGTGTACCATTATGTTTGCCAGTCAACCTTTACGACCTACCATGCACACTGTCACTATTTGGAAAAATACATGCCATTAGTTGCTGCAGTAAAGGTTGTACACAGCTCAGTGAATAACCATAACCATGACAGAAACCTTATTCAAACTGGAAGACAGTTGAATCAGCAATGTAAAATTGATAGACAAGGGGCAGCACGTTTTCTTAAGAATCCTAGAGATTAAGGAGGGTATTGATACATTTCAGTACTGAAATAATTCATAAATGGAAATTTGTACATATATCATGATTTGCAAAAGTTGAAGATTTTTTTTTCTTTTGTGTTTCAGATTATTTTAAAGTTATTATCTCTTACTTTCTTGTAGCAATGATAATGATAACATTAACAATAATAAGAATTGCTGACATTCATTGGATGTTTACTATATTGTAGGTACTATGCTAAGCCCTCTGCATGGATTACCTTATTTCATGCTCACAACAACCCTACAGATTAAGTACTTCAATTACACTCATTTTATCATTAAAGAAACTGAATTTAGGCATATTGAGGTGAAGTAATTGACCCAAGGTCATATAGGTAAAAACTTGCAAAGCTTTGTTTCTTATTCTTGCGTTCTGACTCCAAAGCTGACACTCTTCATACTTAACTAGAAACTCTTAGGTCAATTACAAGAAACAAAAACAAACAACCCCCCAAAAACCCATTTTATACAAGGTTAAGTTTGACTTATGCAGCTCACAGTAAACAGATGCTAGAAGAGACCCTTTGACTTTCCCATATTCTTTTAAATCCAGATTAAAATTATCAGAGTGAAAATTATTATGTACTCCTTAGTATGTAGGGCATGGCCCCAGTTAATAACTGGTTTCTTTCAATATGCTTGAGGGTTTGAAGTTCCTGGACTCCATTCAAACCGTTAATAGCCTCTAACTATAATAAACCCTGGTGAGCTGTGATTAACCTTTTCATTACAGTTTCATATATGGGATAAAACAGCAACTGCAGGAAAGCCATCAAGTGCAGTAATAAGTTATGCCGATAGGAAAGATTCAGCAACTTTCAGAACAAATAATTTCTCAAGTAGTCATTTTTTTCCATAAAGATCGCTTGAAGCCATACATGCTCTCAGTGGTTCTGAAGTTATTTCTTTCACCTGTAGAAAGGTGAGTGGAAGAAGCTATGGCTTGGCTTCCCTTTCTTTCCACCAGCACATCCATTTTCAGTAAGGTTTCTTTTTGGAATTAATGCGCCAGTCCTTTAGTAGATAGATAGATGCATGCCTTGGTATCTGTCTGTCCTGGAACAGAAAACTACAAGACTGGTTCTCTGTGGGAAAGTAAGAAATATATGTGCATGTGCTCTCTGCATTTTATCTATTTATGTATGCCTCTAGGAAAACACATGTTTGTATAAAAACCTATTTTTAAGAATTACTTGAAATCTCTTTAAAACACCTTAAAATTCAATATAAAGAGAGAGAAAGGAAGAGTAAATGAGCTTACACATGAACGAACAGTAGTTTGTCCCTGATAGAATAGTTAGGTCTGCCATAATAACATAGTGAAAACAAATTGTGGACAAAAAGTCAAAGTCAAGAAATTATGGTTTCACTGACAACTCTACTTGGATTTCTTTTTTTTTTTTTTTTTTTTGCTTTTTCTCTAGATATATTTAAATGTTTTCTTTCTTTGTTTCTAATTGATTGCTGCTTTCCAGTGGTACAATGGACCAAATGTTTGTGTACCACCCCCACTCCCCCAAATTCATATGTTGAAACTCTGTGATGGTATTAGGAGGCAGGGCCTCTAGGAGGTAACTAAGTCATGAGTCCTTATGAATGACATTAGTGGCCTTATAAAAGAGACCACTTAGAGTTTTTTTTGCCCCTTCTGCTGCATGAAGACACAGCAAAAAGATAGCCATCTATGAACCAGGAAGTGGGGCATTCATCAGGTACAAAATCGGCTGGCACCTTGAGCTTGAACTTTCCACAGTCAAGAACTGTGAGAAATACACGTTTGTTATTTATAAGCCTCTCAGTCTATAGCATTGTGTTATAGAAGCTCAAACCGACTAAGACAAATGGAAACAAGGGAAAATGCAAGAAGACGTGATTCTATTTACATCTGAACCCAACCTCATCCCGTTTGTTTTGTCTTGTGAGGTATGTGACATTGCCATGTGATCCTTGATGCCTTTATGGATTCACTTTCACTCAACCATAACTAGCTTATTTCTTATTGTCTGGAATTTGCCTTTTGGTTTAATTCTTTCAACAGTGGGGACAATGCTAAGGAAGTTACCCAAAGACATCAAACTATTCTGTCTCAGTGTTCAAATCCCAACTGACACTTTTGGAGAAAGCCAAACAACGGAAATCAGATTTTGTGTTCCTTTGAAATGTGCATTATTCAGTTTTGCAGCAAGTTATTCAGAAGCATAAATTCTGAATGACTTGTTTAAGCAGCTCATTGTTAAAATTTCATTATAAACTCTAAATTTTGTTCCCTTTAATCAACCAATTCTGCTGATCCTGGGATTGTCAGATCTGTGGATCTTGCCAGCCCTGTTTTTGAACTGCTCAAGGCAAATGCCAGCTCTTGAAGTTCATCCGGTCTTCATTTTAGCAACGCAAGAGTGAGCAACAGGGAGTAACGTGCAATGTGCCTCATCAGTAGAAAGAAGTTTGTGGAGGTCTGAGCTAAATGTCTATGATTTATTGTGAAGACTGGGAACTCCCAAGGAGCTGAAGCCACTATATTTCTTTTTATAGCACAAGGAAGCTTTGCCTGCACAACTTTTCCCCCTGCTCATGAATTGACAGATAATGCATTTTTTATATATTTCTGCAGACACATGAACTTGACGGCTAAGCAATAACAAGGGCATGTGCAAAATAGCACACAAACTACAGGAAAGTCTGTGGAAACTGGGTGAGGAAAAATTTCTCATATTCAAGTAATGTCCTCAGCAAAATACCTCCCCATGAATCTTAGCGTTAACCCTGAAAGCTGGCTTTCTGATTTCTCCCTTCCTACAAGATACCTGGTTTGCATCAGTGCTGCATAAAAGGTCTGGCCTTAGGCTTATGTCTCAAGGCCATTTCCATGGTGCTTGAAGGCATTTGTACTACTATCTAGGCTCTCAAGGTTCATAAAAAAATTATTTGTGCTAGAGTGAAGAGGTGAAAAGAAATCAGACAACATTTTAAGAAACAATTTATCATTCACAGTGGCTTCTAACCAGATATTAATTGTCCTGTAAGAAAGAACAAAGCTGTTCCTAAGTCAAAATATTGAATCTCATGCTGGGTTCTAACGTTATGCATTATTTATCTAAGTGGTGTCTAGAAATGAAATAAATGTTTGCAGGATTCCACCACCACGTACAGCCTAGCAGTTGAGTCATTCCTCTGACTCATCAGCCCCATACTGTTCCCTTTGGATAAATTAGGCAGAGTGGCAAGATATTGACCATTAAAACAATTTTATGGGGTTAACTTTCCAATTAGTGCTAGATGAAATTTCTGATTTTTGAAATGAGTCTCTTGTGATCTAACCAATGAACCATTCTACCGTAATGAATTCACCACACATATATTTGAAAATAATTCTACAAAATAATTTGCAATACTGAATAATAAAGCATTATGGAATCTTTTGGCTTAGTATGTATGATTTCAAATTTCAAGAAATAATTAAATGCTATTGTCTCTGCAGTAACATAAAGAAGCTAAGTAGGTTTTAGTGCCGTATTGGATACATGAATAAAAGGTTCATGATGGAATATTTGTCGGTATTTTTCTGGAGATAGAAAGTGTGTCCCTTAGGGGAAGACCCTTATTCTCTTATTTTTTTCAATCCTTTTTAGTCGTGCTATGTTTGTAATTGCTTAATTATACCAGTGTGGCTTCTGCATTAATATAGACTCGCATTGTACATGCTTACAAGGATGTAATTATCTTCATATTAAAAATGTAAGATTTTATTATATAATGTTGTAATTATTTATTATATGCAGAACTCATATGGAATAGCATCCTTTATTTTAAAACAAAATTCAGAGTGTAATGAAGAGAAAAATGAAGAAACATGTCAATGATCCATCCGTCCTCAAGCTGCTGTTATTTAAGGGGATCCCAATGATACTGAATACAATTCCATTTCATCCTTAAGAAATATGCACTCTGCTGTCATCCTACTTATAATCTTTCCAGCTGAAATAAAATCAGTGAGCTCAACCTTTATCCAAAAGGAGGAAATCTCACAAATTTAGCTTCTTTTTCATTTTAAAGTAAGATGTGTTGTTAGCACCTTAACATACTTTCTTCTTGTTCTCAGTTTGCATGTATGGAAAATGAATCAAATTGTAGGCCATTTGTTTATTATCTTCATGCAGCATGTATTTACTGTGTCTCAGGCAGTACTCTAACGCTTGTGATCTATCAGTAAAAGACAAAAATCTCTGCCCTATAAAGCTTGCATTATTCTGAAATGTCTTATATCAGACCAGGATAGACAATCAAGGCAAGGCAAAATTGACCCATTACCAAACTTCCATTAGATGAGCAAAAGGGCACTTTAACATCAGACCAGTCAATGTTTGGGGAAATCATGGGGGTTAATGTCACACACACACACACACACACACACACACGTATCTAACACACAACTGTGTGTATGTAAAATATATGTATATGTACATTTGTTATTTTATATATGTGTATATGCTTATTTATTTTAAGGCTATGGCCTTTAATATACATATTTTATTGAGAAAAATAGAGTAAATGTTAATTAACATTAATAAATCAATGAAACAGTAAATAAAAATGTGGAGTAAAAAGGATTATCAAGATATTGACATCCTATTAGACAAGTTTCTCTTGCTAGTTAATATTTACTTAAGACATATAATATAGTTAGTAAAAGATCATCTGAAAAAAGTCCATACCACTTCTGCTTCTGGGATCTGATAAAATGTGATGCAATCTTGCTAATTGATTTACATATTCAAATCCTGTTTTCTCATCCAACGTTTCTAAGCTCTTTGCCTACCAGAGCAAATGTTGCAAAATGCTATCCATTTCTCCTAGAAAATTATAAATCTATAAATAGAAGATGTAAGATATTAAAACCAAATCATATATTTTAGAATTATGAATGCAATTGCTATGTGCTGAGGGTAATTAACGCCTGGGCGTGTGTTAGCAGTTATCCTTGGCTGCAGAAGCCATTTGCAATTTTTCTCTATAAAGCTCATATAATTTCTCTTTGTATCCAGGAAGTAAAAGCTTCATGGAATTAGGTGAATGCTGAGTTACTTGGCAGAAACACTTTCAGGTAGAGAAATTTGCCACTATATGGTCTTCCCCACGTTTATTATATAGAGTACCTGTTTATTATACAGAGGATACACAGGCTTCTTGTGAAAAATCTACTTCACAGGTAACCTGGATTCATTAGTAACCTGGAATATAGGATGTTAGTGTTGCGTCCAGTTCTAAATTCTAAATGGTGTGGGTGAATGGAGGCTTGAAATGGAGAGAACTATGTTTTAATGACAAGGCTTATTTCACAATAGTGAGAACATAGATTTTGGTGAGAAACCTTATAATTTTCTAATTTGAGCTCTACGATTTACTATCTGGGTGATCTTCAGCAAGTCTTTTAATCCCTCCGAGCCCTGTTTCCTTATTAGTAAAATGTGGCTAATAATCCCAGCCTTGAAAAGTTGTTGCGAGGACTTGTTAAGAGGAACTCAGTTCAGTGCTGTGCAGTCCCTGAGATGACTATTTTTTCACGTGTAATCAAGTTTTGTTGACAATTGTAATCTTCCTTCTCTAAGGAAAACAGAGAAGGGGGAATTTCTAGTGCCAGTAGTAGAAATGTTGATGAGCCCGTCATCAGGGAAGCTAAAGAATGGTGATACTGGCTTTATTCTACATTATTTTTAGGATTTGTGGCAGGAGGTACTCACCCTCAGAATACAGAAGAACTTCAACTTGAGGTTAGACCTATGCCCACTTTTTAGAATGACAGCATCCTTTTAACCCAGTTAACCTAGGAAATGGCAGAATCAGTCTCAGATTCAATAAATCTGAGATTATAGTCTGTATTAGTTTTCTATTGCCATGTCACAAGTCACTACACATTTAGTGGCTTCAGACGATATACATTTAATATCTCATAGTTTCCACGGATTAGAAGTATAAGCACCACTTAGTTGATTCCTGTGCTCTGTGCCTCATGAGGCTGATTCCTGTGTCAGTCAGGGCTGAGGTCTTACTCGAAGCTTGAGTCCTCTTCCAAGTTCATTAGTTGTTGGCAGGAATTAGTTCCTTGTGGTTGTAGGACTGGACTCCTCAGATCCTAGAGGCTATTCCTTCCACAGGAAGTTGATGATATGGTTGTTTGCTTCTTCCTGGAGGCCAGCAGAGAACTCAAATGCCTTCTTTAAGGTATTCAAACACATTCTTTAAAGGTCTCATCTGATAAAGTGAGGCCCGCCCAGGATAATCTCCCTTTGGTTAACTCAAAGTCAACAGATTGGAAACCTTAATTGTATTTGTAAAATCCCTTTAGTTTTGCCATATAACTAGAATATATGACACCCAGTTAAATGTGAATTTCAGATAAACAACAAACTGTGTTTTTCCTTTTTCTGAATATGTCCAGTCCTCTTAATAAACATCCAGGCAACAATCTCTTAATGAACCTGCTGCTTACCTTCTGGATAACCTCCAATCTTTTAATTTCTCTGTATTTTTCCATCATGGGTCAAAATAACCTAAGTCTGGACTATAAATCTAGGTGTTTTGTTTAATAGACTAGCTCTTCCTTCCCTCCTCACTTCCTCCCTCTCAGCTTCCCTCCTGCCTTTTTGTATTTCTTCCTCCCCATCTTTCTTTCTCTTTCTTTTCTTTCTTTCTTTCTTTCTTTCTTTCTTTCTTTCTTTCTTTCTTTCTTTCTTTCCTCATTTAGCAAGGGCATACTTTCTCTAGTTGCCATCAGCCCTGCTTGCTATTGTTTTGAGAGCTTGTTTGGAGGTTATAGCAGGGGAGAGCAGCTACTCGTATACCTTTGACCAATGGCCCTCCTCTATCGGGGAGGGTCCTCCTCTTCTACCGACCGCGGGCAGCTTCTGGAGGGACCCACGTGGAGCGGTGAGGGAGGAAGGGGACACCCACCTAGCCAGCCAGATCATCCTAATCAACCCTGGTGATCAATGGAGTAGAAGATGTCCTAGCCAGATCGCCCTTACATCTGCTATTGTTTTATATTCATTCCTAATTGCTTTTTTTCTTTCATGCCTCTGACCCGGAGGGTATTTGCCTTGTAATCATCATTCTAGGTCACTGGCTGTGTCTTGATTTCACTTGCCTCTCAACACAGATAGGACAACCTGGTTAGCCATGGTGACATCAACAGTCCCTCCAACCTTGGGCCCCATCTTTCTTTGATTTTCCTTGGTGCCCTTCTCTGCTTACCAGTGTCCCAGTCTCTATCATCTGCTAAGGATAAAATTACCCAAGTCTTTGCATGATTTCAACAACTTTGTGACTCTCTAGCCTGTGCATTGCTGCTGGTGATGAGATTTGTTTTTTTTTTGGCTAGTGTACACTCCACAGGAGTCTAATCTAACCATTTTTTTTTTAATTTTTTTTTTAACGTTTATTTATTTTTGAGACAGAGAAAGACAGAGCATGAACGGGGGAGGGTCAGAGAGAGGGAGACACAGAATCGGAAGCAGGCTCCAGGCTCTGAGCCATCAGCCCAGAGCCCGACGCGGGGCTCGAACTCACGGACCGCGAGATCGTGACCTGAGCTGAAGTCGGACGCTCAACCGACTGAGCCACCCAGGCACCCCGAATCTAACCATTTTTATGTCACCTCTTTCTCTCCTGAAAAAGTCCAACCCCAATAATCTTGATTTACCAATTTGCAGCCTTAAAATCAATTTTCTTTCTTTATCCATCTTCCCTCTTTCCTTCCTCTGAGTGAGGAAGACTTTTTATCCACATCTCCAAGGCTTATTTCTGCCTGAACTCTCTTCTGCTCTAACATGTTTTGAGGATTAGAGCAAATGCTTTTCAAACACTGCCTTTCAAATATCTGATTCAAATAAAAATTCTACTAATGGAGCTTAATTGGTCTTAACTTCAGATTTTGGTCTGAAGATTTCTGTATTTGTCTGGGAGAAAAAGTTTTTGTGGCTTATAATTTCTTTTGCAAATTTCCAATTGTGCAATTACCACTTTGTCACATCCAGTTATCCTATGTCTTTTATATATCTGTCAACATTCCTGTTCTGTAATCAATTCCAAGGCAAGGATACTACCTTATTTATGTTTTTATTCCATGAAACAGGATGCTGTCGGAAAAACTACCAGATGCCAAATAGAAGTGAGGCAAGATTTTATTCACCACCAGGCCAAACCTGACCTCCTGATCTTGAGAAAAATGCAGAGAATGGCCCTGAACAAAGGTAGCAGTGAGCTTATATGGATTTTAGCAAGTCAGAATACGTCATTATTTGGTTAACTAATTACAATTTACAACATTTCATGGTAGCCAATTATATTGTGACACACAGACGTTAGTTTTGGTGGGAACCTATCAATTTAAAGATCTTTGTCCTAAGAGGGTTTAAAATGACCAATCATAGTTAGACACCTGAGAGGCCATAGGTTAGCGAGTATGTGACTTTTTACATGTTGGTCTTGCCTAAGCCAGATCTTGGTAGAAGGGGTGGGGGAGCATTTTGCATTCTAAGTTATCTATTTAGCAAGCAGGCGAGGTCACAGAATCGAGATAGGGCAGTTAGTAATTTCCTATAACCCTAATAGGGAACTACATAAGCCTTTTATCTCACTTATTCAAGAAAGGTGAGTTTAAGCCGAACTTATATACAATAAGCTTTCTGATATCTTATAAGTTGACCTATTACATCCAAGGATACAATACTTAATGCGTACTTGAATTTAATGAGTGATTGTGGAAGAAATAAATGCCAAGTTGTTTTAAATATTTCTACTACAGTGTATTATTTTTTTTTTTTACATGTTTGTGTGTTTGATTTGGAGTATTGGTGACAGCATCCAAATGATTATCTATGTGGTTTGCCATGATTTGACAGATCAGGAGACATCTTGGTGGGGGAAGCTGTATGTGTAATAAAAATATTTTATTTTTTAAACAACTTTTTTGAGATATAACTCACCTACTATGTAATTCAGCCATTTAACATGTCCAGCTCAGTGGATAGTATGTTCACAGGATTATGAACCATCACAAAATTAGTTTTAGAATGTTTTCATTGTTCCAAAATGAAACTCTGTATTTATTATCAGTCAGTACCCATCCTCTCCTAACCCTGAACACTCCTCCTCCCTAGGCAACCACGAATCTACTTTCTGTCTCTATAGATTCCCATTTTCTGGCATACAATATGCATCTCATATAATATGTGGTCTTTGTGATGGGCTTCATTTAGTTAACAAAATGTTTTTCATATATAAGAACTTTATTCTTTTTTACGAATAATGTTGTAATTAATTAGTAAATATTTTAAAATAATTATTAAATAATAATCATAATTAGTAACATTTGCTGGTAAATTCATAGGCCATGCAATGCTCTAAGAGAGAGGTTGGCAAACTATAGCATGGGAGCCAACTGCAGCCCACGAGCTGTTTTGTGCACCCCAGGAGGTAAGAATGGTTTTTACAGGGGTGCCTGGGTGGTTCAGTCGGTTAAGTGTCTGACTCTTGTCTGGTCACGGTTTGTGAGTTTGAGCCTCGCCTAGAGCTCTGTGCTGACGGCTTGGAGCTTGCCTAAGATTCTTTCTCTCTGTTTCTGACAAAATAAATAAATAAACAAATTTGTTTAAAAAAAGGATTTTTTTACATTAAAAAATGTTTTAATGTTTATTTATTTTTGAGAAAAAGAGGCAGAGTGTGAACAGGGGAGGGGCAGAGAGAGGGAGACACAGAATCCTAAGCAGGCTTCAGGCTCTGAGCTGTCAGCACAAAGCTGGACACAGGGCTCAAACCCATGACCTGTGAGACGATGACCTGAGCTGAAGTTGGACGCTTAACCGACTGAGCCACCAGGCACCCTTGTTTTTACACTTTTAAATTGCTGAAAAGAATCAAAAGAAGAATATTTTCTATCACATAGTTCAAATTTGGGTGTCCATAAATAGTTTTAATTTAATCAGTAAGCTATTTGTGATTTTTCTCCTCTCTTTTTCTAAAAGTATTTATGTAACATCTTCAAGTTTGCTTGGCCCACAAACCCTAAAATGTTTCCTCTCTAGCTCTTCAGAGAGAAAGTTTGCTGACCCCATTCTAAAAGAGAACAAATCGGTGGCCCACAGTGATGTAGTTAGTATGGGGTTGGATTGGAATTCAACTCAGCGTGAGTGATTCAAAATTCTTTCTTCTACCTTTAGTACTTACTTCAAGGGATGTTTTTCACTGTCCCCATACATGAAAATGCACCAATCTATTCAGAAAACACCATCTCTAGTTTCCTCACATATCTGCAGAGGCATTCTCTAAGTAGCGGATGCCATTTTTGGGTGGCTTTTTGTTTTTTGAATGAATCCTAGATGTGCAGCTCCCCACCTGCCACGTCCTCCCCTCTGCCCATGGTCTTGGCTCAGAGATGAGCTGGAAGAGGAAATGCTCAGCTGGAGGATCAGCCCAGCTGTTTTTGCAGCTTCAAATCCTTGATGCTGTGGTTTTGCACCAGCGTGTTTCAGCACTTCTTAATTGTCAGCTCTAAAGTTCTGCAGCTGTCCCTGTCCAATTTGTCTGTGTTTTCACCAACTCCTGGGGAGGTTGATTGGTGTGATACCACATTTTTTTTTTCTTTTTAATTCACCCCCACCATGGTTTCTTTTCAGCTAGATACAGGAAAAGTGTTCTCACTCTGGGTTCCAAGAGCTTCTGTTGCTCTCAACAGAACAACATCTCAAAGTTTGGGATTGATCATGAGACTTGCGTCTTTGTGTTCAACTGTAGGGATGGCAATTTATTGAGACAAGGGTTTAGAAATCCCAGGTCCGTCCCACAGAGCTTGGAATATTTCCTAATAAGTCACATTTGCTAGTGACATCATAAGAATTACTCAAAGTAGATGTGTAGATTGAATATACGTGATGGCCCTGGTTTTTAACAAGGGCTTGTGAGGGTGATCGTTTGATAACTCATCCACTCAAAAGATGATCTTTAATGATGGAATGATCATATGAGTTAAGGAAAAATATTTAACTGTAAGAAAGTCAATTTTATTTCCTAAGATTTCTAATTTTTAGTCACTTAAATGACTGCATTTTTCCATAAATATTGATTAACCTTTTGGGATCCCCAAAGAAAGTAGATTTAAAGCTTTATGTGCAAACAGCACATCATTTAAAAAATAGTTCTTGATTAATATAAAAAATAGGCTCATAGGTAATAAGAATACCATGGTTTATATCATGTTCAAATTTTACATTATTTGTTAAGACTGAATAACACGTTTTATTTATTTATTTATTTATTTATTTATTTACTTTTAAATTTTTAAAAAGTTTTTGCTTATTTTTGAGACAGAGACAGAGCATGAGCAGGGAAGGGGCAGAGAGAGAGAGGGAGACAAAGAATCCGAAGCAGGCTCCAGGCTCTGAGCTGTCAGCACAGAGTCCGACGCGGGGCTTGAACCCACTGACCACAGAGATCATGACCTGAGCCGAAGTCGGACGCTCAACCGACTGAGCCACCCAGGCGCCCCTGAATAACACGTTTTAATCTTAAGTATTTTCCACTAAAAATCAACTGGTTTTCTTTCTGTGTTTTTTTGTTTGTTTGTTCCTTTCTTCTAAAAAGAGTCATATGTCATATTAGTCCTTCGTTATTCTGGTGGAATGCTGTTTAAGGTGTGCTTGTAGCCAACATAAATGGCCTGCTCAGTCAAAAGTGCCCTATTCCAAATGGGAGATACCAGCTCCCAGTTATGGAGTGAATAAGTCGTCAGGATAACAGGTGCAGCATAGAGAATATCATCAATAATATTATAATAGTGTTTTATGGTGACAGTGGGTAGCTACTCTTGTGGTGAGCGAAGCATAATGTACAGAGAAGTTGAATCACTATGTTGTACACCTGAAACTAATGAAACGTTGCGTGTCAATTATACACAAATTAAAAGAAAAAAAAAAAAGTCGAACTCATAGAAACAGAGAGTAGATGGGTGGTTGTGGGGGGCTGGAGGATGGGGGAAGTGGGGAGGTGTTCGTGGAAGGGTACAAACTTCCAGTTTCAAGATAAATACGTTCGGGAGATTTAATGCACAGCACGGTAACTATAGTTAACAATATTGTACTGTGTACTTAAAAGTTGTTAAGATAGTAGATCTTAAATGCTCTTACCATACACATACACCAAAACAAGAAAATTATGTGAAGTAATGGATATGCTAAGTAACCTCATTGTGATTATCATTTTGCAATATACGCGTGTATCAAATCACATTGCACATCTTAAACTTACCCTGTATTCGATGTCAATTATATTTCAATAGAACTGGAAAAGAGCAGAAAAGAAAAAAAAAAAGTGCCCCCCTTCATAGCTATTTCCTCAAATGGTTCAGGATGATGGCAGACTGTCCTTCTCAAGAGTGCCTCACAAAACTGTCATGCTGCATAGAATGTCTATACTGACGCATATTTCTCCAGAACCCCTTTCCTGCAGATTTATAGAATTTAGTTACAGATTTATAGAATAAAATCTCAATTTGATATAGGAAATGTTAGGATACTTTTAATTTTTTTATTTTGTTTAAGAAGTGCATCTCAAAACCCTCTTCTCTCTTTCATTTATTTGACAACTCGATCTCCTTAGCCGGCTTTGGGCTGGTGCTGTTTTCGGCGGTGTCTTCTCTTGTGTATATGTTCCCTTATCCCGTTCCTTCCACTGTCACTATTGCCCCTTCTACTGACCCTCCCCTCTTTCCTCAGGCCTGATGTAAGCACTCCTCAAAAACTCTCATGGCTCAATTTTTGGCTATCATAATTCTGAGAAATAAGGTCTCATTCCTATTTTAATTTTCATTTCTCAATCACCAGATAGGTCAAACATCTTTTTGACTAATTTTGGCCCATAGATTTTGGAATTATCAACATTCACATACTTCACATGTCTCTCACTATATGCTGCATACGCCACATATTAACTTGTTTAATCCTTTAAAATTTTGTTTTGAGTGAGATACTATTATTCACCTAGTTTTACCTAGAACAGGACTGTGTTAAAATAATTTCTACCCGGCCCAAAGTCTCTGTTCTCAACTACCACACTATGCTGCTCACAGAATCCTCTGGTGATGCAATGCAAAGGCTTTTCAAATCCCCTAGATTGTTTATTTTCCTCAGGAGACATTAGTAATCCTTCACAACCTCAAGGAGTTTGGATTTCAGATTCTTTTTATTGATGTTGTTTCATCGTTCTTATGGAGAAATAGAATAAGAATGGAAGAGATTTGGTTTTTCTCTTCCTTTTATATTTACACGTGATTCTTGTGGTTACCCATACAGTCAAGAAGTGATTCTATTCTATATTTGTGTCTGTCTATGTTAGATGAAGAATTTTGAGGCTCATCGTCTTGATACTGACATTAACCCCTCCTTCCATTCTCGTTTCTGATTCTGTTAATATTTTCATATTATTTTCATATATTATTTTCATATTTTCATTCATTATTTCATTATTTTCCTTCACCAGGACTTCTACTAATAAAATACCATTGCAGACTCATTTTTTTGGGTGTGCTATGCAAGTCTTAAAGTTTAAGCGTTGGTGAATTGACTTTCATGCACGGAGGTGGTATGGCCTAATGAACAGAATTATTTCTTTAAGAAACTACTTTACTGAGGTATAATTGACTAAATTCTGTACATATTTAATGTATAACTTGGTGGCTTGGTGAAAAGTATCCATCCATGAAACCATCGCTACAACCTATGTCATTGACACATCTATTACCTCCCAAAGTTTCTTCCTGTCCTCCTTATTATTATTAGCTTTTGTAATAAGAACACGTACTGTAAGATCTACCCTCTTAGCAAATAAGCATACAAAAGCATACAATAGAGTATTGAACAGAGCTCTTGACAGAGAATCACAAAAATTGGGTGCTGGCTGTCTTGCCAACATCATCCATTTAAGAACATACTTTTGAGTGCTTACTCTTTGCAGGCACTATTTTAAACTGTGTATATTTCATTATTTGATGCTCAAGCCAATCCAACAAGGGAGACAGAATTGTTGCCAAATTGTAGATTAAGAACCTGAGACCTAGAGAGGAAAGTCACTTACTCAAATTTACGCAAGTAACAAGTAATTCACAAATCTGTACAAGTTTTGCCAGTTCATCTTATATCCATGGACCTAATTCTTCACTGGTAAAATTGATGAGTTTCAGTAAATGATTTCTAAAGGTCCCCCTATCTCTCAAATTCATTGATGTCTTCCCCTAACAACTTTATTTTAATATTAAGAAAATCACCTACTTCATCTGTATTCATTTACAAATCCATGCTCTTCTTCTGATTTTTTTTTCTCCTCTGAGGCTATATGTTTTTATTTATTTTATTTTTAATTTTTTTAATGTTTATTTTAGGGACAGAGCACAAGTGGGGGAGGGACAGAGAGAGAGGGAGACAGAATCTGAAGCAGGCTCCAAGCTCTGAGCTGCCAGCACAGAGCCCAGCACAGGGCTCAAACCCACGAACCATGAGATCATGACCTGAGCCGAAGTTGGACACTTAACCGACTGAGCCACCCAGGTGCCCCTATTTATTTTTATTTTTGAAAGAGAGTGAGAGCATGCACACACATGTGAGTTGGGGAGCGTCAGAGGGGGATGGGGGTAGAGGATCTGAAGCAAACTCTGCCCCAACAGCAGTGAGCCCAATGAAGGGATGGAACTAATGACCTTGAGGTCATGACCAGGCACCTCTTCTGAGGCTATTTAGAATTAAACTGTAATTTTATCTTTGTAGTTGCCTAATTTTATAAACAAAACCCTGAAGGCAGTGAGTCCTTATGTAAAATTAGCATTTTAATTTTCTTTGTGCAACAACCAGCACCAAGTATAGCAGCTGGTCCATAGTAGCTTCTCGTGAAATGTTGAACTTTGAATGTATATACAGGTATATTATTATTTGGATCTTGTTTTGCTCACTGGATTATAAATTCACTGAAGACTCTATGCTGACGTTTGATTTAGGAATAGGGCAACAATTAGATCTAATCTGCCAAAAGTTAATTTTGGGTCTTGAGTCTAAGTTCCAAAAAGAAACACCATGCATACCCTAAGACCCAGCAATTGCACTACTAGGCATTTATCCACAGGATACAGGTGTGCTATTTTGAAGGGACACATGCACCCCCATGTTTATAGCAGCACTATCGACAATAGCCAAGGTATGGAAAGAGCCCAGATGTCCATTGATGAATGAATATATAAAGAAGATGTGGTGTATACACACACACACACACACACACACACACACACAATGGAGTATTACTTGGCAATCAAAAAGAATGAAATCTTGCCATTTGCAACTACGTGGATGGAACTGGAGGGTCTTATGCTAAGTGAAATTAGTCAGAGAAAGACAAAAATCATATGACTTCACTCATATGAGGACTTTAACAGACAAAACAGATGAACATAAGGGAAGGGCAATGAAAATAATATAAAAACAGGGAGGGAGACAAAACAGAAGAGACTCAAATATGGAGAACAAACTGAGGGTTACTGGAGGGGTTATGGGAGGGGGCTATGGGCTAAATGGGTAAGGGGCACTAAGGAATCTATTACTGAAATCATTGTTGCACTATATGCTAATTTGGATGTAAATTTTAAAAAATAAAAAATAAAATTAAAAAAAAAAAAAAAGAAAGAAACACCATGCAATGATTTCTCTGTATTTCAGCATTTTGCACACCCAGAGCATTTGGGAGTCTTGCTGCCTTCATTCATTTCTGCAGATGGAGACATTAATCTCTTCTGAGCACATGACCAGTTAACTTTCTGCGTTGTGAATATTTTACAATTTGTCAAAAGGTTTATGTGGAAACAGGGAATGGGCATGAGGTAGAAGTGAAGATTTCAGGGCGCTACTCACCATATACTTTATAGTCCAGTAATTATTAAAAACAAACAGGCGATTTAGAACCCCAATTTGGGAGATAACACCAAGGAGAACTAACAAGAATTAAGAGTTCATCTTTCTTAGAAAAAGTTAAGCTTTCACATAAATTATTAATATTCTATGGCATTTTCATCTGTTTTCTCCTCCCCCTTTGGGCTGTCACTCACTGCCGATAAGAATTATTAATTTTAAAGTTGTGCTTCTTCGGCATTTTTTTCTCCCTGGTTTTGTTTTATGAACTGACAAGCTTTAAAATAAAATTCGTATTTGATTTTGTTAAGCCCTTATTTCTCACAAAGCCTGTTTGCCTGTTTCATATTTTCACAGACTAGAGTATTAATGACTAAACACAAATTTTCAGAGTGCAACTTCCCATTGTATTTTTAAAGATGACTTTTTTTTTTCCAGGTAATGAATTATTTCAAATGAATAGACTGCCACACGAAGTGTGTGTTCCTCATATTTTAGGTGATAGGCTTATAATGCCTATTCTTCACTGGCTCTGGCTTAATCCATTAAGATAGGAGAATATTAACTACTTTTTCCCTTATTAGATATTAATATTAATTTCACTATGGACTGGTAGCTCATTCTGCCACCTCATTTTGGAGGAACCATTTTTCAAATTCAGAAGTTATCGGAAAGATACCTATCTAATGAGAGATAGCCTCAGTATTTTCTAGGAATTGATTCCAAAGCAATGAATATGATGGCATTGAAAATCAATCATACTGGTTCTTAATGAGGATTGAGGAAAAAAAAAAGAAGAAGAAAGGAAGGAAAGAAGGAAAGACAGAGACAGAGGAGAGGGCTGAAGGGAAGGAGAGGGAGAAAGCGAAGGGAAAAAGGAAAGAAAGCAGGTAGGCAGGCAATATGTTATAAGGAAAGAAGGAAGAAAAAAGTAACAGTGGAAGATAAAACATTCCAGAAATAGATTCTCTGGCTCCTGGAAGAGTGATTGCTTTCACTTCTTGTCCAGTTTGGTAGTGATATGAACACTGGCTATAAAGACCCCTATAGCATGCTATAGCACCATGCTTCTAATATGATGATTCGGGTTTTCCATCTTTTAAATATAGATTTTTAAAAGGAAAATGAATACATCGATAACATTATTATGGATATTTGACCATCTCTGGCCTAGTGATACTCTGTTTGTGGCTGATAATATAATATTTTTCTTCTTATATTTCTCCTTATATCCGTAAGAGTCACAAAAATCAATATGCAAATATTAGCACAGAAATACAGAGGAGAGGATGACCAAACCAGACACATATTCCCATACCTCAGTTCTGTAACTGAACTTCAAAAACTCTTAAGGGGACTTAGAGATTATCGAGTGTAGACCTTTCACTCCATAAATTTAAAAAAGATATCAAAGAAGTTAAATGATTTGCTCAATGTTATGGGTTGATCATGATCATTTGTGGATGGAAGCAGACAGATAGAATACCAGATTATGATGTGCAGATGTTTTGAACTCACAAAAAAAATCAAGAAACAAATATTTCCAATCATAGGAATTATTACAGGGAAAAGGGAAGTCTAGGATTGAAAGACAGGAAGAGTGAAGCATACGGGGAAAGGCACTTGGCATTATTCACCAACTTCTGAGCCAGTAATTGTATATATGCATTTCATTCAGTGTTCATGTTGACACTATATGGTAGATATTATTCCTAATTTAAAAATGACATGATTATTCTGAGAGATTAAAAATCTTGACATACTAATAAAGCAAGGGTTTACACCCACATCTGTCCTAATTGTCCATTTTTTGTTTAATAAAATATTTAGAATTTAAACCATAGGTAATAATACTTTACATTGGTATATAGCTTTTGTATTTTTTCACAATTCTTTATTACTCACCAGTCATTTATCTGAAACATATTTATTGAGAGTTTACTACTGGTAATCTCTATACTATGTGCAGAGGGTAGATAAAGACCTTCTGTTCCTGGGGGCCTACCATATGGTACTGTTGTTCAGGGAAGTATGGCAATGTGTCATAAGACAGGTGTAAGTGACACAATAATTCAAAGATGGGAACGATCACTCTTTGTTCTTAAACCATGAGAAGTTTTCATGAAAGAAATATCCTCTTTTTCCCCCCTTACTGTTGATTGATTGGAGGAATAATGTTCCATGGGAGAGAATGGCAGGAATCAAGGAACAGGTGTTGGAAAGCAGAGAGCATATTTAAAGATCTTTGAGAAGTACAGTCTGACCAAAATGCTTCTACTGTGAAAAAGTGTCCTACACAACAATTCTGGATAGATAGAGTGAGATCACATTCCAGAAACTTTTGACCATGGTAAAAATTTTCAGTCTTATTCAGTAGGTGATGCAAAGCTGCAGATGAATATTGAGAAGTTGTCACATGATAAACTGTCATGTGATAAAAATTGGTTTGAAGTCTTTCTCTAATGCTTTCTCTAATGCAATACCAGTTGCACAATACTGATCAATTAATAAATGTTTTTGAGCCTTGGCTTCCTCATTTGTAAAATGTGGAATAAAATGTCTTGGGTTAGTATCTCTTGCCACAATAATGCTATGTAAGAAACCTCTCCAAGCTGGCTAGCTTACATTTGTAAGCATCTGTTTGCAGTATGTAGATGGACTGAGGACTGTGCTTTCTGATCCAGCATGAATGGGTTCAGTGGAACAACTCTTGTTCAGGTTGCTGGTTGAATTCAGATCCATTCTGTGGATATTTATTCTGGAGCTCAGTTTGGAAAATGTTTTTTGTTACCAATGAGTCAGGCTCTGGAAAATAGATCCTGAGATGGGCATATACACACAGGAAATATACTTGGAAGGCTCTTGGAATCAAGAGGGAAAGAAGATTGGGCAGGAGGAAGAGTAGAACTCACTGATGTCACAACAAAGGCCTCCGTTAATTTCACAAGATACTCAGGAGCTAAGATCATTCCCAGAACAGTACCACATGCATGGATATTGATATTAATTCAATCCCGTGTCCAATAAATCCTTAAAATGTTTAGATATTACTCTGTTTTTCTGGGTATTATGCTGCAAGCCTCAGGAAGGAAGCACGACCTTGGGTCAGATAATTTTCTACAGTTCAGGCAGTCCTTAAAGAGAGCCAACAGATGAGGCGCTTCTCCTGGCAGTAAGCCCGGCACCTGGGGGATGATACTTCTGATGATATTTCTGAATGGGATATATGGTAACGTATCATGGCGTCTATCACAATTATTGTCTCCACTTCTTTAATTCTAGCTCAGAAATTATCCTCACAACCTTTTGACTTTCTTAATCTCCATTCCACTATGACAGTTCTAGCAAAGGTCATCAATGTCCTCTTTATGGCTATTCTGGCTAAAAACACTGTGGTTGAATAGTGCCCTTGGTCTGACCCGTTATAGTGCTCTTCTGTCTTTGAGGGAGCAGAAAGCATAAGTAGAAGAACAAAGCCTGGCTCCAAGTAGACAAGGGAATGTGATTTTTAGGTAGGTGATTCCCTCATAACACATTATGCATAATGTGGTCTTAGACTTGCCATATTTTACTGTATTCTTTTGTATCTGTGCCTGTTTCCTACAAAGAGTAAAAGTCTTGAAGACAGAGACATTCATACTTGTATTCCTGTCAACTATTATAATTGCTAATATGTATTTTGCTAGTTTCCTGCTCCCTTCCCTCATGGTAATGGTGGCCCAGGAACAGAATATCAAGATGTAACACCAATGAAGATGCTACCATGGTAGGTCAAGCAACAAAAATTAAGGCTGACTTAGTATATGGCAGTGAGGATAGGAAATGCAATAGATAAGAATGATAAAAAACACAGTTGATTTGGCAAGATTTTATGGATTTTCCATGAAGCTTTAGGGAAAGGTAATGGGAACAATAATGATATTGTTAAGGATACAGATGCCACAGGAAGCCTGGTTTGAGGACGAGGGAAAATGGTGAGCTCACTTTTGGCCATTTGACTTGAAGGCATTGAAGGCCCCAAATTGGAAATGTGAGATTGGACATTGGAAGGTGGAGAGAACAGCACCAGAAAAAATAAATCCAAAAGTTATATGGATAATGCTCACAATGGAAACCATTAAAAGGAGTTGCCTAAAAACCCTGTAAAAAATTTAGAGAGGAAAGCTATGAATTGAACCTTGGGTAACACCTGAATTTGAGGACATAGAAAAAGGACACCAAGAAGGAAAGGATAAAGAGAGTAAAGCAAATGCCGTGTAGTAACACAGATGCTGTTAAAACTAAGGAGTACTTCAAGAAGGATGAAACAGTAGAGGCAGCGATGTTACAGGGATATCAAAGAGGGTAAGGAAGTTGGAGAAGGGAACAATGAACTCACCAATTCTTTTACATCATTCCATGAACAAATATTTTTTGAGAATTTTTTCCACGCCTTGTGATAGGCATCTGGATATACAGCAAAAAACAAGGCTGATACAATTTTAGTTCCTATGTAAGTGGAAACATTATTGAAAAAGGAGCTTCATCAAAGGGAGCTAAAAGGGCATAATTAGAAACACAGACTACTCTTCCAACTAGATAGGTCAGAGATCTTTCCCAGCTTCTGCCATCTGAATTCTACCATTTCCTTTCTCTTTATGGATGTGGCCAGGCAGTATTTACTTATTTGATTTTTCAAATGAAGAAATAAACACAAAGAAATGAAAGGTCTTGCCCACATCATAAAGTGATTTAATGGCAAAGCTAGGAAAAGATTCTATCTTTTCTTTATTGTGTGTATTCACAACACAAGTCTGAATATTTTTTGAGTTTGGAAACAATTGCTTAGAACTTAAAATTAGAGGTTTAATACTTCTTATGAGGATATATCATTATTTTCTCATTTTTGTTACAAATCAACATAAGAAAATACCACCTACTCACCGTGCTAGGCACTGAGATTCAAAGCTGAGCAAAGAACTGTCCATCATTCATGGACCACACAGTGAAGTAGGGGATACATGGGAAAATACAAATAATCTCACAAATTAAAAAGTCTGCAAAGAGCTGTGAAGAAAAAATACAAATTGACATTTGGACTTTTTTATTATTGCTTAATCATTTTATACAAATTTTGCTAACTCATGCTTACCTTTACCTGGTGAAATACTTTACAGAAAAGTGTTACTTTCTAGACCCTTTACCACATTAATTTTTTGTTTGTTTGTTTCATTTTGCTGTTTGCAGTGTTAAATCCTATTCCTCTTTTTTTTGCTTTTTCAAGTTTGTATTTCAATTCCAGTTAGTTGACACACAGTGTAATATAGTTTCAGGTGTAGAATATAGTGATTCATCACTTCCATAAAACACCCAGTGCTCATCATAACAAATGCCCTCTTTAATACCCATCATCCATTGGCCCCATCCCTCCACCCACCTCCCTCTATCAACTCTCAGTTTGTTCTATATAGATAAGAGTCTGTTTTCTGGTTTGCCTCTGTTTTTTTTTGTTTGTTTGTTTATTTTTTTTCCACCAAGTTCATCTGTTTTGTTTCTTAAATTCCACATGAGTAAAATCATAGGTATTTGTCTTTCTCGGACTTATTTTGCTTAGCATGATACTCTCTCGCTCCCTCCACATCATTGGAAATGCCAAGATTTCATTATTTTTTATGACCGAGTAATATTTTATATACATATAAAATTTTATATGTAATATTAAATATGTAAGTAATATTTTACATAGATATTACATATTTATATATTTAAATCTTTACATCTTCTTTATCCATTCATCAGTCCATGGACATTTGGTCTCTTTCAATAATGTGGCTATTGCTGAGAATGTTGCTATAAATATTGGGGTGTACATACACCTTCAAATCAGTATTTTTATATCCTTTGGGTAAATACCTAGTAGTGCACTCTCTGGGTCATAGGGTAGTTCTATTTTTTGCTTTTTGAGGAAACTCATCTTATTGTTTTCCACAGTGGCCACACCAGTTTGCATTCCCACCAATAGTGTAAGAGGGTTCCACTTTCTCCACATCCTCGCCAACAACTGTTTCCTGTGTTGTTAATTTTAGGCATTCTGACAAGTGTGAGGAGATATCCCATTGTAGTTTTGATTTGTAGTTCCCTGATGATGAGTAGCACATTAATTTTCAAGTAGTAGATTTACTTACTGACCATTTACCGTGATGTATGTAAGGCCATATAGAATTATTTGTCCTTATATTTAAGTTCTGTGAGTTTAATCTAAAAACACACACCACTTCCCATACCCCTCTGACTGGTTCAGAATAACATAACATTACATTTTAATTTATTAAAAACATAATACAACATAATACATATTTATATATTATTTATATATAATATAAATTTATTTCTACTGTAGTTATATATAATACAATAAATTATGTCATTTTATATGATGTGATTTTATATTATATATAATTATAAATATGTTTATCCTTATATGTTACTTATATATATTATGTAATAATACGCTTATATATGATGTAATTAATTTAAAGCTCAGGTTTAAATTTTTTTTTTTAATGTTTATTTATTTTTGAGAGAGAGAGAGAGACAGAGTATAAGCAGGGGAGGGACAGAGAGAGGGAGACACAGAATCCGAAGCAGGCCCCAGGCTCTGAGCTGTCAGCACAGAGCCTGATGCGGGGCTCAAACTAACAGACCGCGAGATCATGCCCTGGGCTGAAGTGGGACGCACAACCGCCTGAACCACCCAGGTGCCCCATAAAGGCCAGGTTTTTTTTTTTTTTTTTCATATTAATTTTTTTTTTTTACGTTTTTTTTTTATTTTTGGGACAGAGGGAGACAGAGCATGAACGGGGGAGGGGCAGAGAGAGAGGGAGACACAGAATCGGAAACAGGCTCCAGGCTCCGAGCCATCAGCCCAGAGCCTGACGCGGGGCTCGAACTCACGGACCGCGAGATCGTGACCTGGCTGAAGTCGGACGCTTAACCGACTGCGCCACCCAGGCGCCCCAAGGCCAGGTTTTTAATCCATGCATGCAAACACTCCTATGTTTGCCAGTAACTTGCTGGGTGCTAGGAAACACAAAACAATACTTAGTCCCAGGCCTTACTGTGGAAGCGCTCCCAGCCTTGGGAAGATAAATATATAAGGAATTTCATAAATGTGCCTTTCCCAGAGAAGTAAAATCTATTTTGTAGGGGATCAAATTAATACAAGCAAAAGAAAATAACTTTAAGAATATTGGTTTCTAAAAGGCATTCCTTCTCAATGAACGTACCCTGAATGTAACTTAACCATAAACGACTGGCTTGAGTCACCATTGCCCATATACCCAATGTATATAGTTGGGATGTACTGCTGAGGGCTTGAGAGGAAACTGACATATAGAAAGTTGTTTGTATTGTGGGGCACCTGTGTGGCTCAGACAGTTAAGCATCTGAGTGTTGAATTTTGGCTCTGGTCATGACCTCATGGTTCTTGGGTTTGAGCCCCGTGTGGGGCTCTGAGCTGACAGCATGGAGTCTACTTGGGATCCTCATTCCTCCTCTCTCTCTGCCCCTCTCCCGCACTCTCTCTCTCTCAAAATAAATAAATGAACTTAAAAAACAAGAAACTTGTTTGTACCTTACATATAAACTCCAATCTGGTGTGTTTTCAGTTTTTTTTTTTCTTTTCCAAACCTATTTATTCAATCTTTTTTTATTCTATAAAGTAGGAAATACATGCAAGGGGATAGAGTGACTTACCAAAATCCTCAAGTGCCTTGTTCACTATGCTAGGATGAAATTCCAGTTCTACTTTTTTGTCTGCTAGTTTTTCTTGCACAAACCTAGTTACGTATCTCATTTTGTTACTGGACTTCTGCAGAGACTCTCTCTTCTAATCTCCAGGACACTGAGGGCTGCGCTGGGATGGTTTCAGTGTGAGGGTCATAAAGAGTGAGCAGGCATTTAAAGGTGGTCCAGAAGAGAGTGGCACAGCCCCAGTTAGTCTCAGTAAAGTCAAATTCCCAGGAAAGGTAGTTATTGGTTGAAGTTACCAGCAGCCAAGAGGTGGCAGTAAGGGGATGGATGTTGTCATTTAAGTTAAAGAAACACAGGCTACTCCCCCATCCATATTACCTAGTCAGGTCCCTACAAACTCGACACCAGAATCTGTTCTAGTGGTAACCGCACCACTTTCTCTGGACAAATGAAGCTGACAAATTGGAATATAAAATACTGAACCTTTGAGACCCAACTTCCAACCTCCCCTTTGCTCCAATCATTGACTTGTAATAAGAATGCTTTCCAGGCTAGAGTTGCTGAAGGAATAAGCACACCATTTCTAGAGTAACATTTTTTTTAATCTGACCACTTTATTCTTGGCAATGCATGCTAACATATACTACCTTGTGAATGATAAATAATTCATAGGATGTGTTGTATTATTCAGGGATTTTCTATGAGACAGACACCTCTTCATCCACTGAAATCCTAATAATTGTTATTCGTAATACACCTCTATCATCATAAGCAGGCTGAACCTTTCTGTAAAGATTACTTTTCTCCCAAATTTAGATAGATTGCCACGGTAAGTGTTTCAAGTATTTTATTGATGAATTTCTTGCTCAGTACATCATATCCTGGAGATTTGTAAAAGCAGCACAAGTATCTGGAAGCTCATAGTAAGAACTGACCCATTACTGCAGTTAGCCCAGGGTTTTCTTATGATGAATTAGCTGCAGCAGAGCAGAAAGGGAGATGATTCTATCACTAGCATGAGGGCCTAGGCTTATAGGGTGACGTGATCCATTTGGTGGGTTGTACTTGTAGAAACAGAACAGGCGTCAAAAGAATTTAACGACATAGATTGCACTGTACTGCTTTGAGTATCTGAAAATCACATTAAATATAATAGACCGCATGAAGATGACACTTAAGAGAGCTTACTTTTGAGCTACTGAATTAAACAGATGCAGGGATGTTCCCCAAAGCTTTCCACATGCGGGTGCATACGCACCCATCCACCCCCTCCCCCAACCCCCACCCAACACACACACTCCGAACACTGCCTGTTTTTCTCCTTAATTAATTTCTATTGCAATCCATTTTCAACATTATAGAGGAAATTTTCATGTTGACTTTATAGATGCAGTAATAAAATTACACATTGATTAACCTGACAAAATAAATCCCTTTGAGATTTCACATTAAGGAACTCTTCAAATTTCTCTAGTTTTAGGGTTTAGTTTAGAGATTGGCAACTGAGTAGACAACATTGCATTTAAAATGTTTTAAATTACTTCTGTAATATATACATATTAACTCCACCGATATTTGATTAAAAGGTTCCACTAGTGTTTATTGGGTGCCAACGTGTTTGGCACCGGTCTAGAAGTAAAGGATTTAGCTGTGAACAAACCAACAAAAAAATCTTGCCTCTGTGGAACTTCCGTTTCAGCAGAATATCTTGTTTGCATTGTCCTTTTGAGATTTAAAGAGCTTTCCTTCTGTTCTTTTCTATCACGATCCCCATAAACATTTTTGGGGCAGGCATTATTAGCAATGCTTTGCACAAATGAAGACAACACAGCTTCGTTAAGTGATTTCCCCCAAGTCATACAGGTGAGAAAGCGCAGAATTTCTCACTAATCCTAAATAATTCTAAATCAAAACCTAATTGTGAATACAACAAGTTTTTTCTTTCTGCCTTAAAGTCTTAGAATGCAGCACTTTTATTTCCACATTAATAATAGAATGTAATACTTGGAAGTGAGTATCTCGTAAATAATTCTTCTACTCACATAATCGAAGTGTGAGCTGTAGCTCAGAGATGACGACGCATAAAATCAATAAATGATGAACTCCTGTCCTTAGATATAAAGTAGTGATACTTATTCATTAATGACTAGGATTTATTCTACTAATAAACATCATTAAGTGGCTCTATTTAGCCACCTCAAACTTGTGTGTCCATCTGGATATAGCAGATTGTGGGGGCCTGAGTGTCAACTGACTTTGAGACATGCAAGTCCAAAGATAAATTATGGTTTTCCCTGCCCTCAGGGACTTAACCAATAGAAAAGGTTCTATGAGTAGTAATTGCAACAACATAATTTGTGATTGTTTACTAAGGGGAATTTTATGAGAGCAGAGACTCCTTACTTCTGTGATTACATTCTTAGTGTCTAAGAGAGTGCTTGGAACAAAGTAATTGCTTAGTAATTATTTATTAAATAAACAATGGATGCAACAAAAGCTATAAGAGAGGTATGTACAAAGTTTATTCCATTGGGCTCAGGATTGTTTGGAAACTCAGCCAATAGGGGAAAAGCTTTGATCTGAGGCTGTAATTATTACTAGGTGTTCATCAGGTAGATGAGAACAGGAAGAAGAGATATAACTTGCAAAAAAAGGTAAATATGAAATATCATATCATGCTGTGTCGGTATGAGACTGTAAAGTTCTCAGTGGATCAATGAATAGAAAAAGTGTTTTTTTTTTTTTTTTTTTTTTTTTTTTTTTTTTTTTTTTTTTTTTTTGATTAATGGCTTACATGTATTGAAGCATCTGATCTGCTTCTTCCTGAAGTACATCATTTGGAAATCTCATTAGTGAGATCTATTTGTAGTGAAATCTCTTAGTTTTTGTTGCTATTAAAAAAATATATATTGCTTGCAACATAGATTTTGAACGATAATCTGGCCATATAAAAAACCAAAAATAACAGTTATTTTCTTTTATAATTTGGACAAAATTATTCTACTGTTTTTTCACTCATTGTCAGGTTAAATTTTATTCATTTTTAGGTTATATGTCTTTTCTGTCTGAAAATCCCAAATCTATTTTCTATATTTGTTATATTCTCTTTCACTGGATTCCTAACTTATGGTTGATGATATGTCTACTTCAGATCTCCACTCCTTTTTACTCTTATTCTGTGTTTTTCCTCTATATACTCACTTCTGATTTCTTTTGGAAAGATATTCCAGTTCACTAGCTTGTCCTTGAATCTCTTGGACATTTCTTACACATATTGAATTCTTTATTTCAAAAATAATATTTGTCACATTTCGCTTAGTTCCTCTTTAAAATAATTTATTCTTGCCTCTTTTACTTCTCTGAAGTTATGTATTATGCTTGCTCTAATTTCTTATTTGTCTCTTTAATTAATTCTTGCTCTAGTATGGGTGATTCAATTCCTTTTTAAGAACTAAGCTCCTCAGCTAGCTGTTACTTTTGCTGTAAGGGTCATTTTCCTATGAGGATATGGTCTAAAATCCAGTCTTACTCTTCTTTTGAGTGTTCAGAATATTCAATATTATGATGTCCATGTGAGGTAATCCAGCACCTTGGATTTTGTCAGTAAATAGTGTATGAGGATTGCCATTGGCCCTACATGCTTCACTGGAAACTGGTTGAATCCTCTTCTCAGGTGATGGATGTACACCACACAATGACAAAAGTAAAAATCCATTAAAGGACATAATGCGTGAATAATACATACACACCAGTGTGTATTTTTAGCCATACAGTTATCAGATAGAATTGAAATGTGTCTCAGTGTAGAGCACAAAATAGATTGGGAACCTAAACTCAAGAAGATGGCATTTTGAATTGTGTCTGTGTTACCTGATTATTTAGTTTATTATTTAAGAGAAAAAGCTGCTCTCTGGAAATATTAGGTACTATAGAGACTTGATAAGCTAGTATATGAGTAGATAACTTACTCCTTTATAAACCAGAATATTGGAGTGATCCTAATTTTTTCAGAGTCTTACCTTGCTCACCATGTATACAAATAAAACTGATGGCAATATATATTGAAAATATTATGACACAGACTTGAATGTATTGAAGTAAGAATATCTTTTAATATTTTTTTTTAAATTTTTTTTAATGTTTATTTATTTTTGAGACAGAGAGAGACAGACCATGAACGGGGGAGGGGCAGAGAGAGAAGGAGACACAGAATCGGAAGCATGCTCCAGGCTCTGAGCCATCAGCCCAGAGCCCTACGCGGGGCTTGAACTCATGGACCGTGAGATCGTGACCTGAGCTGAAGTCGGACGCTTAACCGACTGAGCCACCCAGGCGCCCCTCTTTTAATATTTTTAATGTTTATTTATTTTTGAGAGAGAGAGAGAGAGAGAGAGAGAATCTGAAGCAGGCTCCAGGCTCCAAGCTGTCAGCACAGAGCCTGACACGGGGCTCGAACTCACAAACCATGAGATCATGACCTGAGGAGAAGTCGGGTGCTTAACACACTGAGCCACCCCAGCACCACAAAGTAAAAATATTTTTAGATAGGACATCACAGCTGCAAGATGTGGTTAATAGTGTAGGGTCTAAAAACTGATTGTCTGGGTTTGAACCCTGGCTTCACCTCTCATTAACTAGGAGACAAAAGACAAGTTAGTTAACTTCTTTGAGCCTTAATTTTCTCACAAAGTTTTTTATCATTAAAAAGCAAGATAATATATATAAATACTCAGAAAAATGCCTTACTTCTTATAAATGCCTAATCAATGTAAGTTGTTAGTGGTATGGCCACATAATAAGGCTTTCAAGTATATGTTTTTTTTTTTTTTCTGTTAATTGATGAGCGCCTAAAATAACTTTCAGAGGATTTAGAAACTATACAATCACAGAATTCAAGGGAATATATCTTTCACCAAGTCTAAAAGCATTTTGTACATATGGAAACTGAAATACAGGTAAGTAAAATATTTTACCCAACATTACATGGTCAACACCAGATCGTATCCCAAAACCTCTGTCTTTTCACTAATTTTTCCTTCAAATGCACTCTCTACTAAGCTTCTGGTAATCATAACCATTTGATAGAAGAATGTGAAACTGTTTGGAAGAATCATATGTGGATATTTTCTAAAGGTAGGTGTAGCAAGATATTAATCTTAGATATGAAGCATCATGTTGTTTTTCACTCCATTTTGCCTAAAAATGACTGTGAAGTTTTCTACATTCATTAGAATGGGAGGCATCAATATACATAAAATAGAACTATTTAAAAATTACATTTCAATTTTTTGTACCCCTGATTCTTTTTTTTAAGCTTATTTATTTATTTTTATTAAAACAATTTTTTCTTAACATTTATTTATTTTTGAGACAGAGAGAGACAGAGCATGAACGGGGGAGGGTCAGAGAGAGGGAGACACAGAACCTGAAACAGGCTCCAGGCTCTGAGCTGTCAGCACAGAGCCCAACGCGGGGCTCGAACTCACGGACCGCGAGATCGTGACCTGAGCCGAAGTCGGCCGCTTAACCGACTGAGCCACCCAGGCGCCCCTAAAGTTTGTTTATTTTTGAGAGAAACAGAGAAAGAGAGAGGGAGAAAGAACCAGTGGGGGGAGGGGCAGAGAGAAAGGTGGACAGAGGATCTGAAGCGGGCTCTACACTGACAGCAGAGACCCTGATGCAGAGCTTTAACCCATGAATCGTGAGATTATGACCTGAGCCAAAGTCCCACGCTTAACTGACTGAGCCACCCAGGCATCCCTGTACCCCTGATTCTACATCTATGAAAATACACGGAATAAGACTTGTAAAGAGTAGAGTCTGGTAAAGGGAACAGGTTTATTCAACAAGAAAAAGAATTATCATAAACAAGATGAGATTTCAAAATGCCTGAGGCTTAGACATGGTAAATTAAAATGTTTGAAATAAGTGGATTACAAAAAAAAAAAAAAAAGAAGAATGGGTTAATCAGTGGATTAATTTTTAAGACTTCACATAAGATGCTTTAACTAATATGGAGGTTAATACAATTTAAGTTTTGAACTGGGACCTTTCTCGATCCTCTGAGAATGTGGTGGCCTCTATTCGTGTTTCACTCAGGAACTTTCCACCACCAGTTTTCCCTAGCTTTGGAGTTCTGCATTATTCATGAGGGTGCTCTTTCTATTATGTAGAAAACTAGGGGATACTTCAGATATCAGATTTATCAGTCTAGCACCTCCCCCATCTATAACATGATGAGACTCACGAACATGGAAAAATATTAAAAAAATAAATCCTTTTATATTGGATGGTATTTAGGTAGCTGGCCCAGGAAAGAGGATGCATGTGTTTTCCAAATGCTACTGTTTTCTCAAGGATGGAAATGAAACGGATGTTTTCCCACCACCACCTACTGCTGCTTTGATAACATTCTCTGATGCACCAGATGGTGGAAAACAAAGTTACTCTGCCGCAGCTCTTTTGGTTGAACAGTTATTTATGGGCCAATGGGATCCATTTATCCACCTTTATTACAGCTTTTTATCCTTACAGACAATAAATCCAAATAGCATGATCCTGGTAAGTCGATAAAATTTACACAACTGATGAGCTGAAGTGTATGGGAGTATTTATTGGACTTTCTGTTCACCTAGCAGTTTATTACTTCCTCCAAAGAGCAGAGGAATACAAGAAGTTTATTACAAGGAAAATCATGTCTTGTGCCTTAATAATTACACTTAAATAGCAAGGGGTACCTGCTGAAGGAAATCATACTCTTATGTTAAACCATCCATATGAAGCACGGTTTTCTGGTTGTTTTTTCTTTTTGGTATGTTATTACAATGACATTTACCTATAATGTGTTGATTTAAACTTGTTTGTCTCTTTACGGCAGTTCATAATCACAACAACAATAATAATAAATAAGAATAATAATCAGTATGTGCTTATTGACAAGTATTTGCCTGCAGACTTTAGCTATTCCTTATTGTTCAACAGCTCTTCCTTACATTCTGCAACTCTTTTTCAGCCTTTGAACAGCATGCATGAAAAGAACTGTTCATCAAACTTGAGATGCTTTTAAATTCTTAGTAACCCAGCAAGCCTTGAGGGGACCTGTACTCATTTATGTTTTTGCTGGACAAACAGACTCAGAGTCTTTTCATTTTCAGTCTCAAAGAGGAAACTCACAGTGAAAATGTGAAGTGAAATGCTTATTCTAAATTTCTTCTCTCTCTCTCTCTTTTTTTTTTACCCCACACTCATTTAAAGCTAAGCATAATTTGAATGATGGGAAATACTGCATTTTCTCTTTTATATGTTATGAAGATGACTTATCTTGGCCTCATGCTTTAGAACAGTGCTTCAAAAACATGAATGTATATGTGAATGACAGATCACTTTAAAGTGCAAATTCTGTTTCATCATCTCTAGTGGGGCTGGATGTTCTTCAGTTCTAACCAAGATCAGTTGCTGCCTGTCTTGGACCATTCACAAATTTTAGACTTTAGAATATGTGGTGCATTGTCACGTAATTCAACTCATTGGGCACTTGCAAAATTTTGTAATAGAGAAATGTAAAAATTTTAAGTTTTGCCTAAAGTTGTATCATGAATAAAAACTTAGATCAGGACTCTCACCCATATTTGCGGATACTGTACTTGAAATTCTTCCTAGCACAAACTCTGCTGCTATAGATTGGTGGTTCTCAAGTCCAGCTGGCTGCCTATCAGATCTACCTGAGAGATGCTGATTCGGTTTGTCTGGGTGAGTCTGGTCCTCAATATTTTTTAGAAGGATAGGCAGATCATTCTAATGTTCAGCCAGATTAGGAATCCCTGTTAAAGATGAAGGCTGGGGATCAGATGTACATTTGCCCAAGTCCTTAACCATGGATTAGGCCAGTTTTCTTCAAACTTTAGCAATATGAGCATCTAGTAGAAGGCTTGCTAAAACACAGATTGCTGGGCTTTATCCCCAAAAGTTTCTGATTCAGAAGGTTTGGGGTAGGGGCTCTAGAATTTGCATTTCTAACAAATTCCCAGTTCCTGACATTGCTAGCGCAGGGACCGCACTTTGAGTACCACTGGGTGAGGCAGAAGTGGTGATGACTCACGTGAACTCTGGAAAATTAATGAACTTACCTCTACATTTGATTATTATAGCTCCTTAATATCCAGCCAACATGATTTATTCAGACTCCAAACTGTAAAGACTTTCTAATAAATCATTTTCCAACAAAAATAACATGACAAGAAGGATGCTTTATAAAGAAAATGTTGCCGCAGGGTAAAATATCTTTGTCTTGCAACAATACTAGATTTCATATGGGAAATTTCAAGGTACTATACTTTTTTTTCCCCTCCATTTACTTAAGGAATGAAATCCATGCACCAGAGGAGAGAAAAAGGAAATTATATGCCTCACAATGACTTCTCTCAAATACTTCATTCAATCATTTAAATGATTTCAACAGTGCATTCATTATTATCTGCAAGTACTTAATCTCATTCTAGAAACACTGGTGGTGAAATTTCAAATCGTTCAAATTCACGGGGAGCAGTAGAATTTCTGGTACCATTTTTTCACTCAGGTTATAAAAGAAAATTACTCTTGTACCTTACACAGATATTAAAACAAATTTTTCCCCTAAGAAAAGCTCTTAAAATACAAATCACACAGAATTAATCTTTTTTTTTCTTTTTTGTAAGAAAATTGAGGTCTTGGTACTTTAGTATAGATGCAATGTAGGATGCCTAACCATAAACACAAGAATGGTCTTCTATAGTAACATGAAATTGGTCAAAGAAATAATATCAATCATGTTGATGTTAATGACTAAAACGGACATTTAGCCCAAATTCCTCTCTCTGAAATGAGAACCCATGTTTTGGTGTCAGCCATACTGGAGTTGAATCCAGGTGCAGCCCTATACTAGAGATCAAGCAATATATGTACCTTTCACAGCAGTAAATTATATCTACTCATTAATTACAGTGCACATCAATCAAAGGCATCAGTAAAGCATGTCGTACATTACCTAGCACATATTAGGTGTTCAATAAATGGTAGCATTCCTCCTCATAAAAGGTCATCGAATCTCAGCTTGAAATATTTATCATTGAACTATTCATGCTGTTGTAATTCCATTCCATTTATAGGGTAGTTTACAATTGAAAAAATTCCTTCTTATGTCTCCACATACATCATTTCAGCCACAATAAATTGCAGCAACTACAATATGTTGAGGAAATAAAAGGATGAAACTTTCAGCAATAATTTGAAGTATCTTATAACCTAATCTGGACCTAGACAACCTTAAAAAAGTACAATTTTGCAATGAAGAAAATAAATACCAAATAAAGTTAAGAGATATAAGGACCTTGATATGGATGTTTGTTTTAATTTTGGTAAGTAATAGGAAGCCATTAAAAGAAAAAAGAAAACAACACTGGCATGATTTCTAATTTTAGGACTTAAAATTTTTTTATTTTAAAGTTTTTTTTTTTTTTTTCTTTTTATGGCTTCCTTTTAATGCTCCTTGACCTCTTGTTTCCATTTTTAGGCTCACCACTTTCATGAATCTCATCATGTTACAGATGGGGGAAGTACGAGATAAGCTAGCTTAGCCTAGTCAGTCTAACTCACCAACACTCACTATGACTTTTTGATAAAGGCCATTCTGACAGGTGTGAGGTGAAATCTCATTGTGGTTTTAATTTGCATTTCCCTGATTAATGATATTAAATGTTCTTTCACACACCTGTTGGCCATTTGTATATCTGCTTTGGAAAAATGTTCAGTTTCTGGGGTGCCTGGTAGTTCAGTCAGTTAAACACATGACTCTTGATTTTGGCTCAGGTCATGGTCTCACGGTTTGTGGGTTTGAACCCAGAGCCTGCTTGGGATTCTTTTTCTCTCTCCCCTTCTCTCTCGGCCCCTCCCCTTCTCTCTTTCTCTCAAAAATAAATAAATAAACTTTAAAAAGAAAGTTCAGTGTCTGTGGCCATTATTTAAATAGATTGCTTTTTGAGTGACATGAGTTTTTTTTTATATATATTTTGGATATTAATTCTTTATCAGATATATGCTTTGGAACCTATTCCATAGGTTGACTTATCATTTTGTTGATTTATTTTCTGTGCAGAAGCTTTTTAGCTTGTCCATATTTGATTTTTGTTGCCTATATTTTCAGTGTCATATCCAAATAATCTTCGTTAAGACCAATGTTCAGGATCTTTCTCCATCTGTTTTCTTCTAAGAGCTTTAATAGTTTCAAGTCTCACATTTAGATCTTTAACCCATTATAAGGTAATTTTTGTGAGTGATGTAAAATAAGGTTAAGTTTCATTCTTTCATATGTGGATGTCCAGTTTTTCCATCACCTATTGAAGAAACTACCCTTTCCCCATTGTGTGTTTTTGACACCCTTGTTAGGAATTAGTTGACTATATAAGCATGGGTTTATTTCTGGACTCTCCATTCTGTTCTATGTCTGTTTTCATGCTAGTACCATACTGTTTTGATTACTGTAGCTTTGTAATATAAGTTGAAATCAGAAAGAGTGATGCCTTCAGATTTGTTCTTTCTCAAGATTGCTTTGGCTATTTGGGATCTTTTGTGATTCTGTACAATTTTTTTTTTCTATTTCTGTAAAAAAAAATGCCACTGAAATTTTTATAGGCATTGCATTGAATCTATAGATCACTTTGGATAGTATGGATATATATATATATATATATATATATATATATATATATATGGATATATATATACACACACACATATCATATATTTATAAAATATATAAAGATATATTTGTTCTCTAAATGAGCAAAGATTACTTGTTCATTTAGAGAGAGAGAGAGAGAGAGAGCACAAACAGGGAAGAGACAGAGAGAGAGAGGGTGAGAGAGAGAATCCCAAGCAAGCCCTGCACTATCAGTGCAGAGCCTGAGGTGGGGGTTGAACTAATGAACCATGAGATCATGACCTGAGCTGAAATCAAGAGTCAGATGCCCCACTGAGCCACTCAGGTGCTCCAGTTAGTATGGATATGTGAACAATATTAATTCCTCCCATCCACAAACGTGGTATCTTTCCAGTTATTTGTGTCTTCTTTGATTTTTTCATCTATGTATTATACTTTTTAATGTACACATTTTTCACCTTCTTAGTTAAATTTATTCTCAATTATTTTAATGTTTTTGATCCTATTGTAAGTGGGATGGTTTTCTTAATTTCTCTTTCCAAAAGTTTGCTGTTAGTGTATAAAAACACAATTGATTCTGTATATTGATTTTATATCCTGAATCTTTACTAATTCATTTATTAGTTCATACAAATAGTTTTTTTTGGTAGAATCTTAGGGTTTCCACATACAATAAAGTGTCATCTGAAAACAAAGACAATTTTAGTTCTTACTGTTTGATTTGGGTGCCTTTTATTTCCTTTTCTCGCCTAATTTCTCTGGCTAGGACTTTCAGTACTACATTCCATCTAGACCTAACTTGTTGAGAATTTTATCATAAAAGAATGTTGAACTTCGTCAAATGCTTTTTCTGCATCTATTGAGCTAATCATGATTTTTATCTTTTTTTCCATTAATGTAGTAGATCAATTTTCATAGTTTCAAGAGAAAACCAACTCTTTCTTGAGTTTTCTATTTCTTTCAGTTTTACTCATTCTCCTTCATTTTAGCTTTCAAATATATACATGTGTAAATAATATCCCACATTCCTTTTCTCTAAACTTTCCTCCACATCTCTTTGCTTGCCATTCTCCATAAAATTACCATTGTTAGGGTGCTCAGTGTCTTTGCTGCTAAATCCTACTTTTGTGATACTGGTCTCACTGATTATTTCATTGATTATCCATATCAACATTCTTAAAGTTTTCTCATTCTTTGGCTTTCCTCCCATTAGTCTTTTGGAGTACATTCCCAAACACTTTTGCCAGGTTTTATTCCTCTATTTTTTTTTAAGTAGTATCTCTCTATGTTTTGTTCCTTGGCCCCCTCTACTCATTAGAAAAACACCATACTGATGATTTCTAAATATACAAATCCAACATGAACATATATAGATATATCCACCTTAGGTCATTTGTACTTTGTTTTTCCATTGGCACCTCAAATTTAACTTAACCAAAAATGAATTTATCATATTTTGCCTTATCGCTCCGGCAGAACACATTTTCCCTTAAACTTATTACCCGTGTATGTATGTGGTACTTTCATCCATTCAGTTACTCAAGGTAGAGCCCTAAGAATCACCCTTAAATCCTCTATCATCTTTTCTCCTCACACTATTGCTCCATCCTCCCTATTTTATTATTCTAATGTCTTCAATCTTTTTAAAAATATATCTTGTCTCCTTTAAATTCTCAATGATGCTATAAAAATAGGGCTTTTAGAATTTCCTCCGAACAGCCTCCCTGACAACAGACTTGCTCCCTCACATGACTCCCAGTGTGATCCTTCTAAACTACAATTTTTCTCTGTTCACTTCTTTGCCTCTTGTTTTTTTTTTTTTTTTTTTTTTTTTTTTTTTTTTTTTTTTTTTTTATAATCGGGAGAAAATAAAAACCTCAACATAACAATCTAAAAGCTTTTATCTATCTCTATTTTTCCAGCTCCATTATGTAGTCAACTCATTGCTATACTTTACTCTCTGATTCTATTAAATTATATGCATTTCCAATAACTCAGTGGTTCTCAGCCATGGGTTATTTTGCTCCCTTTCCACTTCCAACGCACATAGGCATTGCCGGAGTCATTTTTTTTTGTTGTCATGGTTTGGGAGGAGGTGCTTCTGGCGTCTATTAGGTAGAGACCATAACTGATTTCATGTATATGTAGAATCCAAAAAACAAAACAGGGGAGAGCCTGGGTGGCTCAGTCAGTTGAGCGTCTGACTCTTGATTTCGGCTCAGGTCATGGTCTCATGGTTCCTGGGACTGAGTCCCACATCAGGCTCTGCACTGACAGTGCAGAGTCTGCTTGGGATTTTCTCTCTCCCTTTCTCTGCCCCTCCCCCACTAGCTCATGTGCGCATGCTCTCTCTCTCTCAAAATAAATAAATAAACATTAAAAACAAAACAAAGCAAAGAACCAAACAAAAACAGAAACAGTCACAAATACAGGGAACAAACTGGTGGTTACCAGAAAAGAGGTTAGTGGAGGATGGGTGAAATAAGTGAAAACTACCCTAATTCAATATCATAGTTATCGTTTTTGTGCCTTTGTACATGCTGTTCTATCTGAGTGGAATGTTCTTCCCTTAATGTCTATCTACTTTCTACTAGTTATTCAAAGTTCATTCTTTGCCTCCCTTCCTGTACTATTATTGACTAATCTTATTCAGTCCAAATTATACTTAGGACAATTTATTTTACTCTAATTAAATTATTCCCTTTCTCAAAATCATTCGCTAGCTCTCCACTATCTCCATTCCAATAACCCTTGGTCTGGTATTCAAAGCCCTACAAAATATGGCAGCAAATTACATTAATGTTACCCTCCTCCAGTGTTTTTTATTCATATTCTATGATTCATCGAAAATGAATTACTTCTCATTTTCACAATGTATATACTCCTGTTTCAATCAGTTGTTCCTCTTAATTTATGTTTCTCTGTCTGTCTCTTCATCTCTACCAACCAAACTCTTACCAGGTTCTCAAAATTTAGTTGATACAAATCTTTGATTCTTTAAAGCACATTCTTTAAAGCTCTACCTTTAGCTTATCCTCATTCTGGTCATCTCACTATTTTTGGTTACTTCTTGTTATTCACTGAAAACTTTAGCAGCAAAATCAGTTTTTGTATCTACATAAATTCTAATATGGTCCTGAATGAAATCCACGTGGATGACTCTTCTAGTTGGTTAAAAGTCTCATTTCCAGCAATGATGATAGTGTTTTAAAATATTACTACTGGGAAACCTGGGTGGCTCAGTCTGTTAAGCATCTGACTTTTGAGTTCAGCTCAGGTCATGATCTTGTGGTTATGAGATCAAGACCCTAGTTAGGTTCCACTCTAGGCATGAAGGCTGCTTGGGATTTCTCTCTCCTTCTCTCTGCCCCTCCCTAGCTCATACTCTCTCTAGCTCTCTCAAAATCAATTAACATTTAAAAAAATAAATAAAACACTACTACTGATGATTATGATGACAACAATAATAATGATGATGATGATGATAGTGGTAAATAGATGACATTGAGTACCTACTGCATCCCAAGCACTGTAATAAGCCCCTTAACATCTGTTGTTTCTCTTCTTTATCCAATACACATATTTCCCAGCATATTGATTTTCATATTGTAAATCATTTTCTCTGTCTGTAGGTAGTGAGCCCATTGTCTCTCCAAATACATTCTTTGTTGTTGTCTACCCTTCTGTGTACCCTATAGATGAATATATATGAACTGCATCCATGGGCTCCTATGCTTTTTGGCTTCCATTTTGATTTTGGCCAACAGCGGGCATCATCAGGAGATCAAAGAAGAGGGAGCTGGGGTGTTTATTCCTCTGGCTCCTAGGCGATGGGGTCACTTTAGGTTGGCTTCCTTGCTCTATTGACTGTAGATCCTTTTACTCATCCTTCCAGGTTACTTATCCTCAGTAACACCTTCTAAGCAATTTTTCATGAAGACTCCCTGGCAGTTGATCCTACCATTTCATCACCATCATTCCCCTACTGAGTGAAACCTGTTGTTATCTCAGAACAGATGAGGTTTTCCTGACCCTTTCCCAATAGCAACTTATAATATAAGTGTTTGTTTAATATTGCTGTTCCTCATTAAAATAGGTTTCTGTTGTGTCAATTTCTGTTTGATCATAACACCTGGCAGATGGGAAACACTCCAATAATATGTTGAATGACTATTTGTTTACAAAGGTGACATGAGGGATGTATAGTATGGTGAAATAGGATTAGAATATGAGATAATTTATTTTGGGGTAAAAAAAGCCTTTTAAGGAAGAAGTGAGTTCTAAGCAGAAGCTTCTTGTGTATCATATTTCCTGATGTCTTCCAAGTTGACTTGTCCTTGTATTCGTCTGAATTCACATGACGTTTTGCTTTTTTAGACCATCTTTCTAAATTCTACTTTGCATTTTCTGTTTGTTTGCATATAATTAAAAAAATAATTCCAGTATAGTTAACATATAGTGTTATATTACATTCGGGTGTATAATATAGTGATTCAACAATTCTATACGTTACTCAGTGCTTATCATGGTAAGTATACTCTTAACTCCCTTCATCTATTTCACTCATTTTCCAACCCACCTCCCCTCAGGGATAGTTCAGTTTGCTCTCTATGGTTAAGAGTCAGTTTTTTGGTTTTGTCTTTTATTATTTGTTTGCTTTGTTTCTTTTTTTAAATTTTTTTTAAATTTTTTTTAACGTTTATTTATTTTTGAGACAGAGAGAGACAGAGCATGAACTGGGGAGGGTCAGAGAGAGAGGGAGACACAGAATCGGAAGCAGGCTCCAGGCTCTGAGCCATCAGCCCAGAGCCTGACGCGGGGCTCGAACTCACGGACCGCAAGATGTTGACCTGAGCTGAAGTCGGAGGCTTAACTGACTGAGCCACCTAGGCGCCCCTGCTTTGTTTCTTAAATTTCATATGTGAGTGAAATCACATGGTCTTTGTCCTCTGACTGACCTATTTCGCTTAGCATTATATTCTTTAGATCTATCCAGTTGTTATAAATGGCAAGATTTCATTCTTCTTACAATGGAGTAATATTCCATTATACACACACACGCGTATACATACGCGTGCGCGCACACACACACACACACACACACACACCCCACTTCTTTATCCATTTATCTATGGATGGACATTAGGTTGCTTCCATAATTTGGCTATTGTAAATAATGCTGCAATAAACATATGGGTGCATATATCCTTTCAAATTAGTGTTTTTATATTCTTTGGGTAAATATCTAGAAGTGGAATTACTGTAACATAAGATAGTTTTATTTTTAATTTATTGAGGAAGCTCCATGTTGTTTTCCACAGTGGCTGCACCAATTTGCATTCCCACCTATAGTGCAAGACGGTTCCTTTTTTTCCACATTTTCACCAACACTTATTTCTTGTGCTTTTGATTTTAGCCATTCTGAAAGGTGTGAGGTGATATCTCATTGTGGTTTTGATGTTCATTTTCCTGATAATGAGTGACATTGAGCATCTTCATGTGTCTGTTGGCCATCTGTATGTCCTCTTTGGAGAAATGTCTGTTCATGTCTTCTGCCCATTTTTTAAATTGGATTATTCATTTCGGGGGGGGTGAGTTGTGTCAATTCCTTTATCTCATATGTCGTTTGCAAATATCTTCTCCCATTCTGTAGGTTGTCTTTTAGTTTTGTTGATTGTTTCCTTTGCTATGTAAAAGCTTTCATTTCATTTTAATATTTTATTTTCACTTCTGTTTCCCTTGCCTCAGAAGACATATCTAGAAAAACGTCACTATGGATAATGCCAGAGAAATTATTGCCTGTGCTCTCTTATAGGATTTTTATGGTTTCAGGTCTCACATTTAGGTCTTTAATCCATTTTGAATTTATTTATGTGTATGGTATGAGAAAGAAGTCCAATTTCATGCTTTTACATGTAGCTGTCCAGTTTTTCTAATACAATTTGTTAAAGAGATTGTCTTTTTCCCATTGTATATTCTTGCCTCCTTTGTCAAAGATTACTTGGCTATATAATCATGGGCTTATTTCTGGGCTCTCTATTCTGTTCTATTGATCTATGTGTCTGTTTTTTGTGCAAGTACCATACAGTTTTGATTACTATGGCTTTGTAGTATATCCTGATATCTGGGATTGTGATACCTCCAGTTTTGTCCCTTTTCAATATTGCTTTGGTTATTCAAGGTGGTTCCATACATTTATGAAAATTATTTGTTCCAGGAATGAGAAAAATGATGTTGGTTGTTTGATAGCAATTGGATTAAAACTGTAAATTTTTTTAGGTAGTGAGGACATTTTAACATGATTTATTCTCCTGGTCCATAAGCATGGAATATCTTTCAATTTGTTTGTGTTGTCTTCAATTTCTTTCATCAGTGTTTTATAGTTTTCAGAGTAAAGTTCTTTCACCCCTTGGCTAAGTTTATTTTCTAGGTATTTCATTCTTTTTGTTACTGCTGTAAATGAGATTGTTTTCTTAATCTTTCTTTCTACTTCTGCATTATTAGTGTATAGAAATGCAACAGATTTCTGTATATTAATTTTATATTCTGTGACCTTACTGAATTCATTTATCAGTTCTAGTATTTTTTTGGTGGAGTCTTTACTATTTTCTATACACAGTATCATGTCATTTGCAAATAGTAAAATTTTTCCATCTTTCTTACCAATTTGGATGCTTTTTAATCTTTTTCTTGTCTAATTGCTGTAGCTAGGACATCAAGTCTAATAAAAGTGGTTAGAGTGAACATCCTTGTCTTGTTCCTGATTTTAGGGGAAAAGCCCTCAGTTTTTCACTATTGAGTATGTTATTATCTGTAGGTTCTTCATAAATGGACTTTATTATGTTGAATTATGTTCCCTCTGAACCTACTTTGTTGAGGGATTTTATCATGAATGGATGTTGTACATTGTCAAATGCTTTTTCTGCATCTATGGAAATGATTGTATAGTTTTTATCTTTTCTCTTGTTGATGTGATGCCTCATGTGGGCTGATTTGTGAATACGGAACAATCTTTTCATCCCAGGAACAAATTCCATTTGATTGTGGTGGGTTTTTTTTTTTTTTTTTTTATGGCTTTTTTTTTTTTTTTTTTTTTTTTAGGAGTGCTAGGGGTGGGGGGGGCACAGGGAGAGAGAAAGAGAATTCCAATCAGGCTCCACACTCATGCAGAGCCTGACATGGGACTCAGTACTCCCTGGGATCATGACCTGAGCCAAAATCAAGAGTTGGATGCTCAACCAGCTGAGCCACCCAGTTGCCCTGGTGATGATTTTTTAAAATGTATTAGATTCAGTTTGCTAATATTTTGTTGAGGATTTTCACACCTATATTCATCAGAGATACTGGCTTGTTTCTCTCTCTCTCTGTTTCACTTTTTGTAGTGTCTTTATCTTTGTTTTGGAATCAGGGTAATGTTAGCCTCATAGAATGAATTTGGAAACTTTCCTTCTATTTTTTTTTTTTTTTAATAGCTTGGAAAGAATAAGTATTAACTTTTCTTTAACCAATTGGTAGACTTCACTTGTGAAGCTGCCTGGTCCTGGACTTCTGTTTGTTGTGAATTTTTGATTACTGATTCAATTTCATTGCTGCTAATCTGCGTGTTCAAATTTTTAATTTCATCCTGATTCAGTTTTTGTAGGTTGTATGTTTCTAGGAATTGATCTATTTCTTCTAGGTTTTCCAGGTTGTTGACATAAATTTTTTCATAATATTTTCTTATAATCTTTTGTACTTCTGTAGTGTTCATTGTTATTTCTCCTCTTACATTTCTAATTTTGTTTATTTGGGTTCCCTGCTTCTCTCTCTCTCTCTCTCTCTTTCAATGACCTTGGCTAAAGTTTATCAATTTTGTTGATCCTTTCAAAGAACCAGTTCCTGGTTTCATTCATTTGTTCTATAGTATTTTTTCTAATTAATTAATTTAGTTACTTTCTATTTATTTATGCTCTAATCTATTATTTCCTTCCTTCTACTGAATTTGAGTTTCATTTGTTCTTCTTTTTCAGGCTTCTTTAGGTGTAAGGTTAGGTTGTTTGATATTATTCTGGCTTCTGGATGTACAGCTGTGTTACAATAAAATTCTCTCTTAAAACAGCTTTTACTGCATTCCAGAGATTTGGGACTGCTGTGTTTTCATTTTCCTTTGTCTTTGTGTATTTTTTTAATTTCCTCTGACTTATTTGGTTGATCCATTCATTGTTTAGTAGCATGTTATTTAACCTCCATGTATTTGTGTTCTTTCCAGACTTTTCTTTGTGGCTGATTTCTATTATCATAGCCCTGTGGTTGGAAATGACAAATGATATGGTTTCAGTTTTTTTTTATTTGTTGAGATTTGTTTTATGGCCTAATATTTGATCCATTTTGGAGAATATTCCATCTACACTTGAAAAGAATGTGTATTCTGCTGTTTTAGGATGGAATTCTCTGAATATATTTATTAGATTCATCTGGTCCAATGTGTCATTCAAAGCCACTGTTTATTGATTTTCTGTTTGTATGATCTATCCACTGATGTAAGTGGGGTGTTCAAGTCCCCTACTGTTATTGCAATACTACTGATTATGTCCTTTATGTTTATTATTAGCTGCTTAACGTATATGGGTGCTTCCATGTTGGATGAATATTTATAATTTTTGCAACCTCTTGTTGGATTGTTCTCTTTATTATTACATAGTGTTTTTTGTCTCTTTTTATAGTCTTTGTTTTAGTTTTTTTAGTTTTTTTACAGTCTTTGTTTTAAAATCTATTTTGTTCAATATAAGTATTGCTACCCTAGATTCTTTTCACTTCCATTTGCATGATAAATGCTTTTCCATCACTTAACTTTTTTTTTATTTTTTAAAAATGTTTTATTATTTATTTTCAAGAAAGAGAGAGAGAGTATGAGTCAAAGAAGGGCAGAGATAGAGAGAGAGACACAGAACCCAAAGCAGGCTTCAGGCTCTGAGATGTCAGCACAAAGCCCCAAAAGGGCCTCGAACTCACAAGCTTTGGGATCATGACCTGAGCCGAAGTCAGACACTTAACCAACTGAGCCACCCAGGCATCCTGTCTATCACTTCACTTTCAATCTGCATGTGTCTTTAGGTCTGAAATGAGTCTTTTGTAAGCAGCATTAAATAGGTCTTGTTTTTTTGTCTATTCCATCATCCTATGTCTTTTGATTGGAGCACTTAGTACATTTATAAAGCAATTATTGATAAGTATGTACTTATTACCATTTTGTTACTTGTTTTATGGTTGTTTTGTAATTTGTGTTTCTTCCTTTATTCTCTTGCTCTCTTCTCTCATGGTTTGTTGGTGCTCTTTAGTGATATACTTGGATCCCTTTCTCTCTCTCTGTCTCTCTTTTGCATATCTATCACTGTGTTTTGATTTGTGGTTACCATTAGGTTTGTATATAAAATCTTCTGTATATAGCAGTCTATATTTTCTGGGTTACTTATACTGATTTGGGTGTTTTCTAGTTGTATCCATGGAACAAGGTGAGCTTAGTGTCCTCTTATTCTGCCATCTTCCTTGGAAGTTTCTACTTTGTATTCTTACTACTGGTATATTTGGCAGCCTACTCAGCATTCTTGCACCCCCTACATGTTGATTATTATCTCTCTTAGAAATATAAGTCTTTCTTTACTTTGCATGCACTGTAGTATCTGGCAGAGACCTTGATATAAAGGTGATACCTATTTTTTGATATACTATATATATCTTAAGACTCAAGGCCAGCATTGTACCCCAAAGTTAATTAATTAGTTTCATATTAACTTGTTAAATGCATCATATTTACCAAACTTGTCTTACCTTTAACTTGTTACTAGTAAAATTCTCATTTTCTTTCAAATGAACTACAACTGAGTCATGTCACTCAGTTTGCACCTTTCTGTAGTTAATTTTTGTTTTATGAATGCATAATCTTCACTTAATTCTGTTAAAATCACTTTGTTGCTTTTGGCTCCTTTTCCAAGATTTGAACTGATAATTTCAGAATAACACTCACAGAAGTGAGGGAAGCCCTCTATCCAAGTGACATTGAAAATGTATCTATTAATTCACTTGATAAAACATTTCCATTTGGCACATTTCAATAAAATGCGGGATCTTGTTGATAAAAACCCGCTGGGGTATTTACCTTACTTATATTATCTTTCCTTTTCAAATAAAAATAGATATCCTGCTTGTGCCCCCATGTGTATGATGTGTTGAATTGTGTCCTTCCAAAAAATATGTTGAAGTCTTAATTCCTGGTACCTCAGAATGTTATCTTAGTTGGAAATAGTATCCTAATAGAGATAGTCCAATTAAAATAATGTCTTAATACAATGTAACTGCTGTCTTTATACAAAGAGGGTTTGGACACAGAGACAGACATGCACAGAAGGGAAATAAGTGAAGACACAGGAGGAACGCAGCCATGTGACTAAAGGTATGCATTTGTGAACCGAGGATTGCTAGCAAGCACTGAAAGCTAGAAGAGTTAAGAAAAGATTGTCCCCTACAATGGTCAGAGAGTATGATTCTGATGACACCTTGATTTCTCATTTGTAGCTTCCAGGACTGTGAAACTATATTGTTTTAAGTCACCCAGGTTTTGATACTTTCTTATGGCAACCCTAGTAAATTAATGCAAGTATTTGAATGATGCTCTTTTCCTTCTTCTGCATCTCATGGTAGCATAATTTTCCTCAGTTTGTAACCACTAAAACTTCAAAAGGAAAGTTTCCAAAAAATCAGCACCAATAGCTATAACTTTATAGTGACAAAATAGTAGAATAATGAGACTTCCAGACAAATGAAGTTTGCTAACACCATCCATAAGTGTTAGGACTCAGATACTCAGATATTCATGTGTGTACTTAGAACATGCATTTCACCTCTTAAAAATGTCTGTAGAGATAAAGGCAGGACTTTTGTTTTAAGTAGTATTGGCATTATAAATTCTAAATAATCTACCTTAAAAAATCAATAGTAACTTCTGAAAGTTGTACAAAATAAATTAGCTATGGTTATGTATAATTATTTTATACAGGAGAAACAATTAGCAGGACTTTCATATTGCTTTATGAATCATTTGAATTTATACAAATAATATCATCAGTAACTCTCTGTATTTAGTTCTGTTTACTTTCCTTATTCTCTTTCACAGTAAGAGTGCTATTCTGAATATTTTTCCTGACATTTGGACTTCATAAGGTCTTTAGAAATACTGTAATTGAATTTTTTCACTCACAAAGTGTAGCACCCTGCCTTAAGTCAATATTGATACATTCATTTTTGTTAATAATACATGGGCACTTACTCTCAGGCAAGAGATGACCCCTGAACATTGAGCTTTTCTAAGTGCATGCAGTGCATTCTTAACTCACAGCTGATGGATTAGCCTTAAAGTTGTAGATTTTATAGTAGATTTATACCATGGTTGCTTAGTACCTGAGTTTGATGGCCGTATCATGTTATGTCTCCTTGGAGAGTGATATTCCAAATAGCCTTCAATAAAAGCAGCTCTCCCTGCCCCAGTTCTAAATGAAGAAGCACTTTCCTATGAGTACTTGTTCAAAAGAGATAATGTTCCATATCCATACGTGGAGGTCAGTAGGTACAGACTTTGTTCTCTAGAACTGTGATTTGGTTTCAATATGTATGTCAGTACTCTTGATTCAAAAATATGTGTACACCAAGACTACATTACTGGCATTCTGCTTGTAAAGAGCAGAACAAGTGTTAGCAAGACCGCTGAACCAAGCCATCTCTATTTCCTTCTCTGATAATCTCATTCATTGTCATTATGTTTACTGTGCTGATATCCAAATGGTCTCTCCTAAGGAAACAGACTCAATATATTAGTTATGAGACATTCTAAGGTCATAGAAAGAGACTACAAAATTCTTGTTTTCACTCTTATTTCTTACTGGACAAAGTACTTTATGATCCAAAGTCATATATCCTTGAGTCTGTTTTAGGACTATACTTTTCAATGATATGTCTATTTGTCAGTATCACCCTGTTTGAATTATATGAATTCTTATTACATGTCAGTTAAATTAAAGTAGGAAATAATCCTTTATTATAGTTCCTTAAATTTTTTCCAATTATTTCATTTTACTATTCTTTCAGATTAATTTTTCAAGTTAAAATATTTTCTATTTTTACTGGGATTTTGTTTCATATACAAGTTATTTGGGGGACTAATGGAAAACTTTGCAATTATCAGTTCACTTTCATTAAGAAAAGCAGTATATTTTTAAATTTATTTAATTCTTTTATAACTTTCTTTTCTTTCTCTCTCTCTTTCTTTCTTTCTTTCTTCTTTCTTTCATTTTTTTTTTGGAGAGAGAGAGAGAGAGAGAGAGAGAGATGTATGCCTAAGTGGGGGAGGACAGGGAGAGAGGAAGAGAGAGAATCTTAAGCAGGCTCCATGCCCAGCACAGACCCCTATGTGGGGTTCTATCTCACAACTGGGAGATCATGACCTGAGCCAAAATCAAGAGTCAAGAGCTTAACTGACTGAGCCACACAGGCACCTCCTTCATAACCTTTCTGAGTCAAGTTTCAAACAAGCTTCCATTTTGTGATGAATATCTTCAGATAAAGGGGGTAATATCCATTACTAATCGCATTTGTCTGATATGAACAAAAAGCTTAAGTATCATTAGTTTAAAGAAGATAGAGATTTGTTTTCTGTCCCATAATTAAGTCTGAAATTTGGTTGTCTAGGTCTACTATTGTGGCTTTATGGTGTACTTAATATTCCAGACTTCAGCTCTCCACTCACACTGCCATTCTTTAAACATGTAGCTTTCTTCTGAAGATTGCCTCATGGTTGAAAACTTGTGGCTGCAAAGCTAGCCATAATATCTACAAAGCAGCTGTTACAGGTACAATTCAGGAAAGAATGGGAAGGAGGGGAGATAGGGAGGACAACATGACTCATGAATCCCTGGGAGAGATTTCCTGGAAGTCCCACCCAATGACTTCTGCTTGTATATTATCAGACATGCAGGTTTGCAAGTGTATCTGGGGAATGTAGGATTTCTTTTCTTTTTGATAGGCATAGTTCTACTTTAAAAATACAGTGAATCTTGGAGAAGGGGGAAGATGGCGGCATAGGAGGGTGCTGGGCTCATCTCGTCCTGCTGATCACTTATATTCCACCCACATCTGCCTAAATAACCCAGAAAACCACCAGAAGACTAGCAGAATGGACTCTCTGGAGACAAGCATAGACGAGAGACCCAAGGAAGAGGGTAGGAAGGGCAGATAGGCGGTGCATGCTACACGGACTGGCGGGAGGGAGCCAGGGCAGTGGAGGGGCAGCTCGCTGGGCAAGGCAGAGCCCCTGAAGTCTGGCTTGCAAAAGCGGAGGGGCCAGACTTCATGAGTTCTGACAGTCAGCGGGACTTAACATCTGGAATGTTAAAAGTCAACAGCTCTGCTCTCAGACAGCGGGGAGGGTGAGAGGGCACCAGGAGGAAGAGTTGTTGAGCCCTGGAAGACAGAGCTCAGCTCTGCAGGGAACAAAGGCGCTGGCAAACACCATCTCCCTCTCCCATCCCCCACCTGTAATCCCAAAGGGAACCAGTTCCTGTCACCGAACTTGCTTGTACCGCACAAACACCCAATGCTGTGCTTCTGTGGATCCATCCCTCTGATGGGTCTGCCTCCCTCCCGGTGCTGCAGGGCCCTTCCTGCAGGGGACCACCGGTGGCAAAGGGAGCTAAGCCTGCCCCTCCCGCCCCTGTGCACCTTGCAGATCCACCCTGGCTGATATGCCAGATCCCATCGAAGCAGCACCACAAGTTTGGCAGTGTGCAAGTAGCCCAGACAGGGGTCACACCACTCCACAGCGAGTCCTGCCTCTGGGAGAGGGGGAAGATAAGGTACACACCAGTCTGACTGTGGCCCCAGCGGTGGGCGGGGACAGACATAGGGTCTGACTGCGGCCCCGCCCACCAAGGCAAGTTACTACCGACAGCACAGGGGAAGTGCCCTGCAGTTCCAGTGCCACCCCAGGGACTACTCAAAATGAGAAATGGAAGAATTCTCCTCAAAAGAAACTCCAGGAAGTAGCAACAGCTAGTGAATTGATCAAAAACGATTTAAGCAATATAACGGAAGAAGAATTTAGAATAACAGTCATAAAATTAATCACTGGACTTAAAAAAGTATAGAGGACAGCAGAGAATCTATTGCTACAGAGATCAAGGGACTAAGAAATAGTCAGGAGGAGCTAAAAAATGCTATAAATGAGGTGCAAAATAAAATGGAGGTGACCACAGCTCAGATTGAAGAGGCAGAGGAGAGATTAGGTGAATTAGAAGATAAAATTATGGAAAAAGAGGAAGCTGAGAAAAAGAGAGATAAAAAAATCCAGGGATATGAGGGGAGAATTAGAGAACTAAGTGATGCAATCAAATGCAACACTATCCGTATAATAGGAATTCCAGAAGAGGAAGAGAGAGAGAAAGGGGCTGAAAGTGTACTTGAACAAATCTTAGTTGAGAACTTCCCTGATCTGGGGAAGGAAAAAGGCATTGAAATCCCAGAGGCACAGAGAACTCCCTTCAGACGTAACTTGAATTGATCTGCGTGACATATCATAATGAAACTGGCAAAATACAAGGATAAAGAGAAAATTCTGAAAGCAGACAGGGATAAATATGCTCTAACATATAAAGGGAGACCCATAAGACTAGTGGCAGACCTATCTACTGAAACTTGGCAAGCCAGAAAGGAATGGCAGGAAATCTTCAAAGTGATGAACAGAAAAAATATGCAGCTGAGAATCCTTTATTCAGCAAGCCTGTCATTCAGAATAGAAGGAGAGATAAAGGTCTTCCCAAACAAACAAAAACTGAAGGAATTCATCACCACTACAAGCCCTACAAGAGATCCTAATGGGGATTCTATGAGTGAAATGTTACAAGGACCGCACAGTACCAGAGACATCACTACAAGCATGAAACCTACAGACATCACAATGACTCTAAACCCATATCGTTCTATAATAACACTGAATGTAAATGGACTAAATGCTCCAACCAAAAGACATAGGGTATCAGAATGGATAAAAAAAAAACAAGACCCACCTATTTGCTGTCTATAAGAGACTCATTTGAGACCTGAGGACACCTTCAGATTGAAAGTGAAGGGATGGAGAACTATCTATCATACTACTGGAAGTCAGAAGAAAGCTGGAGTAGCCATACTTACATCGGACAAACTAGACTTTAAATTAAAGGCTGTAACAAGAGATGAAGAAGGGCATTATATAATAATTACAGGGTCTATCCATCAGGAAGAGCTAACAATTATAAATGTCTATGTGCCGAATACGGGAGCCCCCAAATATATAAAACAATTACTCACAAATATAAGCAACCTTATTGATAAGAATGTGGTCATTGCAGGGGACTTTAACACTCCACTTACAACAATGGATAGATCATCTAGACACACGATCAATAAAGAAACAAGGGCCCTGAATGATACATTGGATCAGATGGACTTGACAGATATATTTAGAACTCTGCATCCCAAAGCAACAGAATATACTTTCTTCTCGAGTGCACATGGAACATTCTCTAAGATAGATCACATACTGGGTCACAAAACAGCCCTTCATAAGTATACAAGAATTGAGATCATACCATGCATACTTTCAGACCACAATGGTATGAAGCTTGAAATCAACCACAGGAAACAGTTTGGAAAACCTCCAAAACCATGGAGGTTAAAAGAACATCCTACTAAAGAATGAATGGGTCAACCAGACAATTAGAGAAGAAATTTAAAAATACATGGAAACAATTGAAAATGAAACTACAACAATCCAAATGCTTTGGGATGCAGTGAAGGCAGTCCTGAGAGGAAAATACATTGAAATCTGGGCCTATCTCAAGAAACAAGAAAAATCCCAAATACAAAATCTAACAGCACATCTAAAGGAAATAGAAACAGAACAGCAAAGACACCCCAAACTTAGCAGAAGAAGAGAAATAATAAAGATCAGAGCAGAAATAAACAATATAGAATCTAAAAAAACTATAGCGCAGATCAACGAAACCAAGAGTTGGTTTTTTGAAAAAATAAGCAAAATTGATAAACCTCTAGCCAGGCTTCTCAAAAAGAAAAGGGAGATGACCCAAATAGATAAAATCATGAATGAAAATGGAATTATTACAACCAATCCTTCAGAAATACAAGCAATTATCAGGGAATACTATGAAAAATTATATGCCAACAAACTGGACAACCTGGAAGAAATGGACAAATTCCTAAACACCACACACTTCCAAAACTCAAACAGGAAGAAATAGAAAACTTGAACAGACCCATAACCAGCAAGGAAATTGAGTCACTTATCAAAAATCTCCCAACAAATAAGAGTCCAGGACCAGAGGGCTTCCCTGGGGAATTCTACCAGACATTTAAAGCAGAGATAATACCTATCCTTCTCAAGCTGTTCCAAAAAATAGAAAGAGAAGGACAACTTCCAGACTCATTCTATGAAGCCAGTATCAATTAGATTCCTAAACCAGACAGAGACGCAGCAAAAAAAGAGAACTACAGGCCAATATCCCGGATGAATATAGATGTGAAAATTCTCAATAAGATACTAGCAAATCAAATTCAACAGCATATAAAAAGAATTATTCACCATGATCAAGTGGGATTCATTCCTGGGATGCAGGGCTGGTTCAACATTCGCAAATCAATCAACATGATACATCACATTAGTAAAATGACAAAATTCAGCACCCTTTCTTAATAAAAACCCTTGAGAAAGTTGGGATAGAAGGAACATACTTAAACATCATAAAAGCCATTTATGAAAAGCCCACAGCTAACATCATCCTCAATGGGGAAAAACTGAGAGCTTTTTCCCTGAGATCAGGAACATGACAGGGATGCCCACTCTCACTGCTGTTGTTTAACATAGTGTTAGAAGTTCTAGCATCAGCAATCAGACAACAAAAGGAAATCAAAGGCATCAAAATTGGCAAAGATGAAGTCAAGCTTTCACTTTTTGCAGATATGATTTTATACATGGAAAATCCGATAGACTCCACCAAAAGTCTGCTAGATACATGAATTCAGCAAAGTCACAGGATACAAAATCAATGAACAGAAATCAGTTGCATTCTTATACACTAACAATGAAGCAACAGAAAGATAAATAAAGAAACTGATCCCATTCACAATTGCACCAAGAAGCATAAAATACCTAGGAATAAAACTAACCAAAGATGTAAAAGATCTATATGCTGAAAACTATAGAAAGCTTGTGAAGGAAATTGAAGAAGATATAAAGAAATGGAAAAACATTCCGTGCTTATGGATTGGAAGAATAAATATTGTTAAAATGTCAATACTACCCAAAGCTATCTACACATTCAATGCAATCCCAATCAAAATTGCACCAGCATTCTTCTTTAAGCTAGAACAAGCAATCTGAAAATTTGTATGGAACCACGAAAGACCCCGAATAGCCAAAGTAATTTTGAAGAAGAAGGCTAAAGCGGGAGACATCACAATCCCAGACTTTAGTCTCCACTACAAAGCTGTAATCAAGACAGCGTGGTATTGGCACAAAAACAGACACATAGACCAATGGAGTAGAATAGAAACCCCAGAACTAGACCAACAAAAGTATGGCCAACTAATCTTTGACAAAGCAGGAAAGAATATCCAATGGAAAAAAGACAGTCTCTTTAACAAATGGTGCTGGGAGAGCTGGACAGTGACATGCAGAAGAATGAAACTAGACCAGTTTCCTACACCATTCACAAAAATAAACTCAAAGTGGATAAAGGATCTGAATGTGCAACAGGAAGCCATCAAACCCTAGAGGAGAAAGCAGGAAAAGACCTCTTTGACCTCAGCCGCAGCGATTTCTTACTTGACACATCTCCAAAGGCAAGGGAATTAAAAGCAAAAATGAACTATCGGGACCTCATGAAGAGGTCCTCATGAAGAGGACCTCATGAAGATAAAAAGCTTCTGCCCTGCAAAGGAAACAATCAACAAAACTAAAAGGCAACCAACAGAATGGGAAAAGATATTTGCAAATGACATATCGGACAAAGGACTAGTATCCAAAATCTGTAAAGAACTCACCAAACTCCACACCAGAAAAACAAATAATCCAGTGAAGAAATGGGCAGAAAACATGAATAGACACTTCTCTAAAGAAGACATCCAGATGGCCAACAGGCACATGAAAAGGTGCTCAACATAGGTCCTCATCAGGGAAATACAAATCAAAACCACATTGAGATACCACCTCACGCCAGTCAGAGTGGCTAAGATGAACAAATTAGGAGACTATAGATGCTGGCGAGGATGAGGAGAAATGAGAACCCTCTTGTACTGTTGGTGGGAATGTAAACTGGTGCAGCCGCTCTGGAAAACAGTGTGGAGGTTCCTCAAAAAACTAAAAATAGATCTTCCCTATGACCCAGCAATAGCACTGCTAGGAATTTACCCAAGGGAAAAAGGAGTGCTGATGCATAGGGGCACTTGTACCCCAATGTTTAGAGCAGCACTTTCAACAATAGCCAAATTATGTAAAGAGCCTAAATGTCCATCAACTGATGAATGGATAAAGAAATTGTGGTTTATATACACAATGGAGTACTATGTGGCAATGAGAAAGAATGAAATACGGCCCTTTGTAGCAACATGGATGGAACCAGAGAGTGTTATGCTAAGTGAAATAAGTCATACAGAGAAAGACAAATACCATATGTTTTCACTCCTATGTGGATCCTGAGAAACTTAACAGAAGACCATGTGGAAGGGGAAGGAAAAAAAAAAAAGGTTAGAGAAGGAGGGAGCCAAAACATAAGAGACTTAAAAACTGAGAACAAACTGAGGGTTGATGGGGGGTGAGAGGGAGGGGAGGGTGGGTGATGGGTATTGAAGACGGCACCTGTTTGGAATGAGCACTGGGTGTTGTATGGAAACCAATTTGACAATAAATTTCATATTAAAAAAAATACAGTGAATCTTAAAAAAAAATACACTGATTCTTTCGTGGAATAAATAGATACTGAGTAGGATCAATCCATGTACATATTTCTACCTCCCATTCCAGTTTCTTATTGTTTTATATATCAAGAAAAATTCAATATTGAAATTTGTTTTTAAAAATAAAGTTATGAATAACTGAATGACAGTAAAGCTACATGATTAACGTGGTAATGAATCCTCAGTTATCTTTGCTGCCTAGTACTTTCTACCATTGATCATTTACTATTATCTTACCTCCTAACAAACAGTGGAGATCTTGCATGACTAAAGCAGGCTGGGAACAATATATGTGTTCAAATGCAACTATAAAACTGACCTGTAACTCACAAGTTCTTTTAAGATTTTTTTTAATGCCTCCACTGCCAATTATGCCATGGAGTAACTCAATTTTCCCTCTACTTTTATCAATTTGAACTACTGTTAGTTTGTTTCATACAGTATGCTATGACTTCATTTAGGTATGACATAAATATTTGATTCATTGATTAAATTCTGATTCTATTATCTCATTAGCCTGAGGGAAAATAGTATGATACTGTTATTTACCATATTCTTTTTGTGATGGCAAATCACACTTTCAATTTATTAAAAAACTTGGGAAGTAAAAGTCTAAGTTTATGAAAATGTCTCCCGATCACAAATTAGCCCAGCATTTTATCAGAGTTCTGTCAGAAACAGAAATGACTGCTAGTATTGCAAAGAGAGAAAATTCAATAGTGGTAATTGGATACAAAGGTGATAGAAGACTTGAGAATTTATGCAGAGAAACATGAAACAACCCAGACAGTAGAAACAGCAGGAATCCACTACCGCACCCAGGCTGGAGGGACACAGGAGATAATATTATCTCAGTCCAAAAGCCTAAATTTACAACTGAAATGGAAATAGTATTACTGCCCTGTTCTGCTCTACCCAACCCTATGAGAGCTGGGACTGTGTCTGTTCAATGGTAGCTAGACCATGGAGGATATTATCTAGAGATAATGTCTGAAGTAGAGAGAATTTGGGACAGACAGCACAACTTTTGATTTCCTTGAGTCCTCTAATCTCTCTGCCCACTAGCTCTCAATGACCAGAGATGGATGGGCAGTGAGGAGCGCACTTGTTGGGATGAGCACTGGGTGTTGTACGTAAGCGATGAACCATAGCAATCTACCCCCAACACCAAGAGCGCATTTTACACACTGTGTGTTAGCATATTTGACAAAAAATTATTGTTTTTATTAATTAATTATTTATTAAAAATAAATAAGGTATAAATTGAAAAAAAATAAAACAGACTGTCAAAAAAACCACAAGTCGGTAGGAGAGTCTGGGAAATTCAGTTCCCTGTGTTAATATCAGATCAAGGAAAAGGCAAGTAAATAGGTCTGAGAGCAAACAGACAAACGATAAACACACCTCTTTGTTTTCCCTATAGATAATTCTCCATGCTTTTCTGCTCAAACCTGGGGCCCTCAAGAGTGACCTCCATGGACTACATACATCACCTCTCTTGCCTTTTGACGTCCGTTTGTGTCTAGTACTGGTCGCAGATTGGAGAGTTTAGAGAAAGGCAGTTGTGGATATTTATTCTCCTAATTCCTTGTATGCCAGATATAATCAGTCCTATCGTTGGGCCTCTTTTTCCTGGTTCTGGCTCCTGGGTTCCAGTAATTTGTTCTCCCATTTCGCTCTTTGGGTTTAGATGTGGTAAAAGTTGTTCTTGCTAGTTCCAGTGTACTTCATCATCCCTTATTGGTTCTTTTAATTCTGCAAATATATTTGTAAATACTTCATGAAACTATCAATTATATTAAAAAAAGAAATAGAAATGAATGACTCAACCTAAAATAAATAAATAAACATCTTACCACATTATAAGTTAGTTATAGCTGAGTAAAACTGAAATTTAAAGAAAAGTAGTACACTTCCTTGAAAAAATATGTTTTCTATAATATATTTCTTAATAAAATTGTAAGTAGGGAAACGGTGGCCTTAAATCTTATTCCTAACCAACCTTTGCCCTCTTTCTGCCCTCCAAACGTTCAGTTTCAATTGCCTTTTGGCACTAACAGCAGGTGGTGGTGGAGGGCCCTCTTGCTACTTTTGGAGTTCTTTGTTAATTCCCATACAAAATTTGAGTCTTGCGGGACACCTAGATGTACTTACAATTCCTAGATTTTTTATTAAAAATTCTAGCAACCTCAGGAATCATTTCAGACCTTGCAGCCTCTTGAACTTAATTGTTTTCCAAAAGATCTTTTACATGTAGTGGATGAAATTAAGTTTGACAAGCTGAAGCAAACGAGATTTAGTACCTTTGTGCTTTGCCATTTTTCAGCTTCATGTTCACTTTGCATTTTGTAGTTCACTTTTTCTTGGTATCTTAAAATGTCGCCTCCCCCTACACAGAGCTCACACCCCCTCCCCCCTTTCACCACTGCCAGCTAGGAGATATAGAGAGCAAAATTGGATAAAAAAAATGTTCTTAGCTGCTGAGTTTTGTGTTTCCTGTGAATTTTTATAACAAAGAATTTTAACCATTGTGTTAAACTTAAAAGCTACTATTTCAATAAAATGGAATTTTGCCAAAATGTTATAAAATAGCATACTATGTATGTAGTAAACATCTGATCTAATAATTCACAGCAGCTCCTCTATTTTATGTGGTCTAAACATTTCATGTGTGGAGTCAAAAAATAATTGACATCATTTCATGACCTTCTAAAATATATGGGTCCCTCTGAAACCATCTCTATGGTAACTAGGAAAAAATTTCCCAAATGAGATAACATTGATGCTAGCATTAGTTTTTTATTTTTTGTTTTCTTCTTCAAGTTTATTTTCTCATTGACTATGTTCTTTTAGAAAGAATTTTTATTAGTTGTTTTTTAATACATCCTTCACATTTTGACTGACACTTTGTTTTTTTTTTTTTTTATAAACTTTCCTCAGTCTTCTTTTTATTTTTCTGTTTCTTTCTCCCCCCAGTCTTATTGAGACATAATTGAGATGTAACATTATGTAAGTTTAAGGAGCAACATACTGATTATATATATCTATATATATCTATATATATATCTATCTATCTATATATATATATATATATATTGCAAAATGATTACCATCACAGTGTTAGCTATACCTCCATCATGTCACATAATTACCATTTCTTTTTTTGTGATGAGAAAATTTAAGATCTATTCTCTTAACAGCATTCAAGTTTATATAATACAATATTCATTAACTATAATCTCCATGTGGTACATTAGATCCCCAGAACTTAGTTATCATATAGCTGTAAGTTTGTATACTTTGGCCAACATCGCCTCATTTCCCCTACCACCCCAGCCACTGGTAACCATCATTCAACTCTATTTCTATGACATTGATTTTTTTAGGTTCCACATATAAGTGAGATCATACAGTATTTGTCTTTCTCTGTTTGACTTATTTCACTTAGCATGAAGTCCTCAAACTTAATCCATGATATTGCAAATGGCAGAAATCCTTTCTTTTCACTTGGATGAGTAATGTTCCATGGTATCTATACCACATCTTCTTTATCCATTCATCCCTTGATGGACACTTAGTTTGTTTCCATATCTTAGTTACTATAAATAGCGCTGCGATGAACATGGGAGTGCAGACATCTCTTTAATATCCTGCTTTCATTTCCTTTGGATATGTATCCAGCAGTGGGGTTGTTGGAGCATAGGACAGTTGTATTTTTAATTTTTTGAGGAAATTCCATTCTGTTTGCTCTAGAGACTGTACCAATACGTATTTCTACTAACAATGCACAAGGATTCCCTTTTCTCTACATTTTCTTCACCATGTGTTATTTCTAGTCTTTTTTATGATAGCCTAAGTATGAGACGTCCTGTGTCTGATGATAAGGGTGTTGCTTTCTTCCTGGCACAGGGAAGGCATCTTCCATATGGAGTTTTTATCTCCTGCTTTCAGGAAGAAAAAGGAGAGGTCAGAGAGCCTTCCTGGCACCTGCTGTTTTTCAAGTGACTTTAGCTCACAATAACCCTTAAGCTTAATTGGTATACTTTGGAGTAACATATTATGCTAACTTTCAAGTATTAAAGAAACTCTTTTTGCCCTTAAGAGCTCTCTTCCATACAATAATAACATCAGAAATGACAATTGAAGAAGTATAGACCTGGGATAGATTTCGTTTATTTACATGGTTCATGAAAAGGGCATTAGCGGACAAAATAAGTCTCTGGAATGGAAAAAGTTTCCCCTTACACAGACCCAACTTAATTTCTTTGTATGTAATTTAAATTCTTTTCTTCCTTATATTGTTCTTTGTTAAATGCACAAAATTCTCTAAAAAATCCTTCTCAGACTCTCTCTTAAGTCAGACTATTTAAACAACATCTTTTTGCAAAATACTTTTTTGCTAGCTACTACTGACTTAATTAACATACAACCTTTTCCACTATAATGTCACTTGTAAAAGGAGAGAGCCCTGTTGCTAAGGACTACTATGTATGGTTCATTCCTAGTTCAATCTTTGCTGAGCCCTCAGCTCTACTTGATCAAATGCCAATTATGCCCTTAATTTGCTACAGTCCTACAAACCTTCTGTCTCCTTTTCCTTGCTCTCTCTGCCTACCCCCAGTGTGTCACAGATCTGTGTCTTTACTTCTGAATTCAATGGATTTAACTCATATTATCTCTAGTGACTACTCCTGAGAATTTTCTCTTCTTCAATTCAAGAGATTCTCCTTAAGAGCAATACCACTCAAAACACTGACCAGCATGAAGTGATTATCTCAGTGCCTGGAATGTAATAGGCATGCAATAAAAGATGACTGCTATGTTAGGATAATTCTTGTGACATGATAATCTTTCTTTCCCTTATTGTTTTATTGGCCTCTCCTCATCTAACAAAATACCATTGACTTAAGTGGTAAGATAAGTCATCAATTCTCTTGGCTTTTTGTTTCCTTTCTTCCCAGAGAGAAGAGAGAATTCTGGGTAGAGGCAATACATCTTGACCCATAATTTGAGGGGAGAAGGATTCTCTATGAATCTAGAATAAATTATTGTGAGCTCTAGGAAGGAAAGATGAGACAAGAGAGCTGTATGTCTAAGAGCAGAGGGTTCCTGAGAGCTGCCAGACTGGGAACTGACATACGTACAGGCTGGTGGATGTCTCAGAGGCCAACTGTGGGAACTGATTACTGAGGTCTATATCCTTCCTTTTCTTCTCTCTTTGCTCCCTGATACTTTCATTAATTCTTAATCCTGAGGAGTTGTATTGAAGAGAGATCAAAGAAAGACTAATACTGTTTTCTCCCAACTGAGTCCTATGGGGATCAAAATAAGAATCACTTTATATCAGAGGAAAAAATATATACTTCTAACACAATTGAAAATGTGGACTATAACTTATAAAGGTTGTATTATTATTATGATTATTATTCTAATTTCATTATTCTTGTTCTCTTCATTATCATTATCAAGTGAAAGGGCTTATAGAAAACAAATATCCTGGGGTCCATAATTCCAATGGTCTGGGGATGGGGACACATCATACAAATCAACTAGGATAAAAATTTAGCAACTTAATAACTTATAACCAGTAGTAAAAAGTTCACCTTTTACTTACATATTCCCATCACACACACACACATAATAATGCATTCAGCTTATCTCACTGCCCACCTGAAGCCCACTGTCCCCTTATCAGCAAATATAATTATATTTTCATGGGCTTGCTTCACATTAAAAATTTTTTTACCTCTCTCTTGCCCCAGTTTGTTCCCTCATGGTTTGTATAAATTCTCTTTCCCCTCCCATACCACTCAGCCCTGAGATATTGTGTGAATTTCTTTGCCCCTGGTTTTTACTTTTGGGAGCTTACACAGACAAGTGGGATTTTTAATTTTTTTTTCTGATACTTTTCTTTTTCTCTAAGCCCCTTTTTTATTTATAGTTTTTTGCTATTTGCTATCCTCTTGTTGGGTTTTTTTCTTTCTTTCTTTCCTTCTTTTTTCTCTTTTGGCCATTCTCATAATACTTTTTTAAATGAATGTATGCTATATTTAAATCTTTAAATCACCTTTCACATGAGGCAAATTAAGAATTTCAACCATATTATTACTAGAGATGTTTCTTTAATAGCATTTAAAAGAAAGGACAGCAACAGTTATTGCTATAAATGTCACTTCAAAACTATTTGTTCATTCACTCAACAAAAGTGTATTGAATATCCACTATACCACAGGCTTTATGCTAGTTCATGTAGTTGAAAGGATCCTGCACCTGTCTATGAAAACTTTGGAGAAGGTAGACATGAAAAAATTACGAAACAAAGTAATCTTTGCTATAATGTAGATGTGTAATCTGCTCAGAGAAAATTTAGGGAAACACTTCAAAGAGAGACTAAAGTCCTTAATTTGAAGAATTAAGTATACCACACCCCAAAAGAAAAGTTTTTTTCCAGGGAAGTTACAGGCAGGGTGCTTCACACAGAGGGAAGATCATGTGAATCCACAGCGGAGTGAAACATGGGGGTCATTGTTGCTACAAGAGCATGGAGGGCTTGTTGTGTATGATTTTCAGAGGCAGCTCATCATTACAGACACTTAGGGTGGATATGGCTCATGATAGTGAAGGATCTCCTATACTAAGTAGAAACATTTATAGTTTATTGTGTAAAAGTTATGCTTCTCTAACTAAGGTATTAATGCTCTAAGGGTAGGCTCGGTTAAACACTAAAAGCTATAGATCAATATGGTGACTTCCCCAGGAAGATATGAGGGCACTCTACATTTTCAGTCTATTTTGAATTGGTATGTGGGAGATACTTTTTATACTAAAAGTCATATGACTACCTGTAGGAGAAGATAAAATCTACATGATATTTCAGATACAACGAGTTCAAAAATACTTGTCTTGCAGAGAACCACTTTGAATTTTCTTCGGTGTCCGGGATTCAGTCCCCTAATGCTCAATGAGGACATTGAGAGTTACTGCTTAGGGTTGCAGAGCCACTGAAGAATTCTGAACAGGATCATGGCATCATCAGACTGGCAAGGGTGCAAGCCTGGACCGATGGTGAAAGATGGATTAGCACATCACAGAGATTAGAGGAAGGGAGACCAGTAGAGAGCCTAGGACACCAATGCAAAGGATAGATGAAGATGGTGTTTCATGGTGTAATAAGTCTGTTGTTCAATTGATGATGGCTTTTAAGCCTCACCTCTTCATTGTGATCCCTGTTTGGGGAAGCTGGTAAGAAAGTCTAGTGTTTTCTCGTTTGGCTCTGGAGGGTAATTCAAATCATACAAGCCCTTGCCCACACACTGTAACCCTCATCCTTGCCCCAGATCCTAACCACAATAAATACCTCCAGCCAGTCTCCTTTCCTTCCCCTGTCAAGCCATTTTCAGACCAGCTTGGGAAGTCTGCCCTTAAATCTCCAGAAAGTCTTATTTTCTAAGTGATGAGACTTATCATACCCTCTTGGTATGTGTCTGGGATCATCAATTTGGACATATGAACCAAATTTGGGGTAAGGGTGCATCCCGCTTCTTCACAGTGATCACAATACATAGGTAAACATTTAGGATATGAGAAGGCAAAAGTGGTGATTAATCGGATGAGGGGATAAAGGAGATGATAGAATCTCTCAGTGTGGTAGAGAATGAGGCCAAATCACACATATGGAATCAGAGTTGCTAAATATTTGCCAATAAGTGGGTTTTCAAAGACTAAAAAAAAAAATAGAATGAGTAGAAAGGTAAAACAAAGAGAAAAGTTGTCAAAGAAAGGCCTTTTGCATCTGAATCTCTTTGGCCTTTCACCATTAAATATATTCATGAGTTAATTTTAAGAACTGAAACAAGGTTACATGATACAAGAGAAATAATTTTTAAAATTATTTTAAAATAATAATTTATTATTATTGAAAATAATTTACCTGAAGGATACACATACACACTTAATTTAATTATTATGGCGGATCTGGGTGTCTAAGACCGTGAGAAATTAGAGGAGAGCTAAGGGGCCCATTTGTTCATTTCCAACATTCTATCCCAAGATTGATATGCTTCTGATTCATTTGGTAGTTTGCCACCAGCTTATTTTTTCCCCTAAAATGCTATTTTTATGTTACAGCTTTGCTTAAAAACCTTCAATAGTTTCCCTCTGCCTATACAAGAATATAAAACAAGGCAACTCCCTTGCAAAGCCATTAATTTCTTCAAGAGTCTTGTTCTAAACTTCCATTCCATCATAATACATTTTCAACACAATATAACCTTTCCCCTCCAGCCCATAAGGTCTACCCATTTTCTCAAAATATACTGTGTATTATTGATATGCCACAGTAGTTTTACTCATAACTATTTTCCCTGCCTGAAAAGTTCTTTTCTTCTCTGTTCTTTTTTTCTACTCTTTACATACCTTTCTTTTTTCAAACTCTGACTAAGCCCTCCCTGGGATACTGGCCCTGAGTAAGCAGGGATCACTCACTCCTTTAAACCATTTTTGTTGTTGTTGTTCTCACATTTCCATTTTATTTTATTCATTATTTAAAATATATATTCTTAGAATTTGAGGACACATGTCAACTCTGCCATCAAGCAATTTTCAGTGTGAGGAGAAAACAAGTATTTAGGCAATTTATGGATTATTATTTTATCTTCCTCACTTGAGGAAGTATCACATGAGATGGTTAAATCTCATAGGAGTTAACTTATAGATGGTTAACTAGATCGCGTGAGATAGTTAAGTCTTGTAGGTGTTTGATCATGCATAAGTGCCCAGGACATTATGTTTGGAAGGCACCATTTTTGCCTTTCTTTATGTTTCCCTGTGACTCAGCCTTTCGTTTGAGCAACACATGGCTTTTCTCTGTCATCTCACTCATTTCTCTAATTATGGGGGGAAAAAGGCTAGCTTGCTTCATTGGCACTTACTCTAACTCACGTTTTCCAATATTTGTATTATCAGTAATGAAAGTGGTATCTTGATCCCCATATGCTTGACTCCTATATTGATCTTTTTCTTAGTTAGTTCTGAAGTCGATTTGGAGGACCAGGATAATAGCTATTAGGCCCACTCTTACCCCAGCATGCTTCTTTGTACATGAAGTTACGCAAGACGTATTTGACCAATTTTCCCCCTAAAATAATGGTTTCTAAAGTAAATTTTTGGCGACAGAAACAAGTTTGGTGTATACTGTTGCATACACAGCTGCTGTTCTTATCCTGAGAGGCTACAATGAGGAAAATGATCTCATTAAAGTTCAAGTATCTAACTACAGGTCCAATTTGAATTCTTAATTGTGGTACATAGCATATTATTTTTAAAATTACCCTTTTCTGGGCGCCTGGGTTGCTCAGTCAGTTAAGTGTCTGACTCTTGATTTCGGCTCAGGTCATGATCTCATGGTTCCTGAGATCCAGTCCTGCTTTGGGCTCTGTGGTGACAGCACAGAGCTTACTTGGGATTCTTTCTCTCTCCCTCACTTTCTGCCCCTCCACTGATTTCTCTCTTTCCCTCTCTCTCTCAAGATAAATAAATAAACATTAACAAAATTCTTTTAAATAACTTTTTCATTAAGATCCTTTTATAATTTTGAGCGGGAAGAGATGACAGGGGCAGCATTACTGGATTATGACTCAGTATATTCTCTAAGTTCATCTAGCTCTTGCATTTTTTCATCTCCTCAGTGAACATGATGAGTTCCTTCTATGAATGAGGCCGCCAGGCGCCGGGGTGGCTCGGTTGGTTATGCTTCTGACTTTTGCTCATGTCATGATCTCACTGGTTTGTGAGTGTGAGCGTGAGGGTGAGCCCTGATTCTCTCTCTCTCTCTGCTCCTCATAGGATTCTTTGTCTCTCTCCCTCTTTCTACCCTCACTCATTTGTGCCTTTTTTCTCAAAAAAAAAAAAAAAAAAAAAAAAAAAAAAAAAAAAAGAATGAGGATGCCTATCCACAGACTGAAAAAATCACCCATTTTACTTTCCTATTTATGCCTCAGGTATACTTAGGGCACATTATATAAAATGAGAGAAGATACAAAAGTTACCAATGGAACAAACCGATGTGACTTTTTTTTACTATGACAATATTTTCCTGTTTTACTTGAAAAGGCTGCTTTCTACTATTATAGAAAACTCTATTTGTTACATTAAAAAAACTATAATACTACTTAAATAAGAGTCTCTTCAGCCACCTCTAAAATGTAGATAGCTAAGTTGTTAAACGCAAAGATTCAGAGCTATTAGATTAAGAAGTGAAAATGACATACTTGCTCAAAACTGCGTGGACAATTTAGGCTGAGAACACAATTTCCTGGCATGAAATTTAACCGTCTCTTAAAATAGATCCAGAGGATCTTGAATGACAATTGTTCTGTGCTGCTGTTTCATTTGAAAATTCAATGAATATGTATTGGACATGTAGTGAGTCTATTTTTTCTTATTTTACAACTTATTTTCCCTATAAAATCAGCATAACTATATTTTGGAAAGTTTGAAAAATAGAAGTGGAAAAGAAATCACTTATATTCACTCTTAACGGAACTATTTTTCTGGTTTGGGGTATGGTTTAGCCTCTTGGGTAACTTTGAACAAGTTATTTAACCCCTCAGAGACACTGATTATATTCTGAAATAGGCAAAAATAAAATTAATTCTTGCTGAGTTGGAGTAAAAATTGGAAATACCATATAAAATTTTATAGTAAACTGATTCACCAAATCCACTTAAGAACAAGGCAAGGCATAAGTAAATTTACAAGGTAATTAGAAAAAAAATTATGTAGAGAATTATTTGTTTTGTTGTATTTCTTGTCAAGACTTTTGTAATAGATGTGGTTCCATCCATTTTTATAGTGTATGTAACACACACACACACACACACACACACTCACACATTAGCCTGATCTTTCCCATAATATTTCCCAGAAGTCTCTTCTGGAGGATTCTGGAATGCTATCTCTTTAAAATAGCTGCACAATAGGCATTTTGGGTTTTTCCTAACCATCCTTCTGGGGCTTCCCTTCCTGTATCTCTTTTGTTGGAAAAGCTACGTGTGATAGCTGACTCTGATAAGTTTCTTTCTTGGTTTAATTTTTCATTTCTAGAACACATCCAACGGTCACCTCATGAGTCTCCTGGTTCAGATTCCCTAGAGACTAGCTGATGTTATGCAAGAAGAAAAAGCAAATATGCAGCTAGAATATGTGTTAATTGCTACATACCTACAATGTGTTAAAATAAGCTGCTCCTTTCAGAGTGGAGAGTCCTGTGAAAGAAATCAACTCACCACCAGGGGGACTGTTGAAGAGATACTGCCATATTGAGGCTCAGAATTGTCCTTTGTTTCAG